>NC_066515.1:4855596-4893096 GCF_024679095.1 Eriocheir sinensis
ACCGACCCATTAGTCTAACTTCAATTGTAGGTAAGCTACTTGAGAGCATAATTAGAGACAAAATTGTGAGTTACCTCGAAAGCCACTCATTAATTGGGGATCACAACATGGCTTCCGTAACAAAAGATCTTGCCTATCAAAATCTATTGACCTTTTATAACGTTATAAAGTTTTGGACGTAGTCTATCTTAATTTCCAGAAAGCGTTTGATAAAGTCCCACATCATAAATTACTTTATAAATTAAAGCAAATAGGTATTGCCGGTCAAGTAAACCAATGGATCGCGAATTGGTTGAGCAACAGACAACAAAGAGTTGTGATTGACGGATTTAATTCAGAGTGGGCGCCGGTCACTAGTGGGGTCCCTCAGGGCTTGTTTCCTGGCCCAGTGCTCTTCATTATTTACATCAACGACGTGGATGTTGGAGTCAATAATCGCATTAGTAAATTTGCAGACGACACAAAGATTGGTAACTCGGTTCTCACTGACGAAGACAGGCAAAGCCTCCAAGAGGATTTGCACAAAATTTCAGCTTGGTCGGATAGATGGGAGATGCCCTTTAACGCGGACAAGTGCCAGGTCCTTCAAGTTGGAATAAGAAATAAGAAGTTCGATTACGAAATGCGCGGCGTTAAACTCACAAGCGTTCAATGCGTTAAGGACCTGGGGGTCAAAATCGCGTCAAACCTCAAATTCTCACATCAATGCATCGATGCAGCAAATAAAGCGAACAGAATGTTGGGCTTCATTAAAAAGAAACTTTTTATTCAAGAATAAAGATGTAATACTTCCGCTCTACAATAGTTTAGTCAGCCCCCACTTGGAATATGCGGTACAGTTTTGGTCTCCTTACCATGCAAAGGACATTGCTAAATTAGAATAAGCTCAGCGTCGGGCAACAAAAATGATCCCATCCTTGCGCAACAAATCCTACGAAGAAAGGCTTTCCACCCTTAACATGTTCTCTCTTGAGAAACGTCGCCTCCGAGGAAAACTGATCGAATGTTTAAAAATACTTAATGGTTTCACGAATGTAGACAGAACAAAATTGTTTATGATCGATGACACTTTGCGAACGAGGAACAGTGGCATAAAACTCAAATGTAGACAAGTAAATTCAGACTGCACCAAATTTTTCTTCACCAACGTTGTAGTACGAGAATGGAATAAGCTCCCACCGTCAGTGGTCCAATGTAACACGATTGACAACCGTCGACCGTCACTTCCTTGAACTTAATATTAACTAGAGTAGAAAAGCATCGTTTTGGATCCATCTGATTAGTCTAGATACACTTAGGTTTAAGGACAGACCACCTAGTCTGGATCATGGGGTCTGTGTGGTCTGATTTTCTATCTATATATGTAATTCTCTCTCCCTCTCTCTCTCTCTCTCTCTCTCTCTCTTGTAACGGTGTACCGGGGGGCGTTGATTAAGACTTCAGCTTCCTTAAGGCGAATATATTCTTAGCCTATATGTACAAGGAGCGTCGGAGCGAAAGCGACTGCCGTTGTGTGTCAGTCGGACTCTTGTGAAAGAGTGACGAGTTACAGGTTGGAAAATAATTAAGTCACAGATGGTCACGTATGTCAAGGTGACCTCCACGCACGATGAAATGCTTTGTATACAAACTGAGACGGTAAACACTGACGGACGACATTCCTATAAGGTGGCGTGATCTATCTGTCGTGGGATTTTTCCATTGACAATTGTATGCCTAATTCGTGGTGATACTAAATAATAATAATAATAATAATAATAATAATAATAATAATAATAATAATACATTGATATCCTACTATAACACTGCTCGGTCACCTACCAGTGATCGCGACCTCGCGATATATAAAAATCTAACTAGCAGTCTAGTTACCATTAACATACATAGTGGGATCTTGTTAAGCAGACTGCCTATGATACAATTATAATAAAACACTGGCTATGTAAGAACATTTGTGTAGTAATAATATAAATAGTGAGAGGTAAAACACAACGTGTGTGACATGAAACATCAGAAATCTCTCAAAAGATAAATATAAGGACACATGTATAAGAAGCTATCAATTGGCAGAGTTACAGACAATGAAACGTTCATCTAGCCCCTAAAAAAATACAGTAGTGAAACATAGTACAATGTGAAGATACAGGAGCAGGGGAATGCCAGTTTTCTGTCATTTGACTTACTTGAGAAAAGGAAAAACTACCTTGCAAGTAGCCTCCCTACATCCAGTCGCCGTGTCTGCACAACCAAATAATCGTGCAGGACAGAGTTCCTCCTAATAAGGTAGCACATGGCGACGAGACTGACGAACATCAGAAACATTGGTACAAAAAATCCAGGGTACAAGTAGGGGAGATGCAAGTTTCCAGGCAGCGTTTCCTCCAGGGTTTCCGCAAACTCTGTTTTGTTTGCGAAAGATAATGTTTTAAGGGAATTAGTCACATAAGCGATGCTGGAGAAGTGAATGTTATCGAGAGATCGTGGAGGAATAACTCGATGGGAAATATTGGCCGTGAAAACCAGACGGATCCGGGACGGGTACGTTCTTATATTAGTGGAGCGGATATAGGATGCTTCCGCTGTGGCATAGTGACCAGTAACCCGTTGATAAGTGGTACCCTCCGGGCAGATGACTGATACATAGGACTGAGGGAAATAAAAATAATGCAGACCCTGAAAATTCTTATAGAAAACAGGTGTTGGTGGTAGCTGCTTGTAAGGGCACAGGTAAAGAGCGTCAGACGCGTTCACCCGGGTGAGGGCGATCTCACATACCCCTCCCCGAACTGGTAGGAAGGCAAAGAGAGACGCAGAGCAATAGAATCGCCTGAAGACCGTCTCCCTGCAATATTGCAAGAGTGAGTAGCTACCCGTTGAATACAGAGCGAAATCCTTCGCGATTAGAACAAGAGACGGGGACGTGTCCAGGGCTAACACACTGTCCTTAGCTGAAAAAGGGAACGGGACAATTTCGTGTTCCTCAAACACGTCCGCCGTCTGAAACGGAACATGAATGATTATGGCATCGGGGATGAGGCTGGACTCAATCAAGGGATAAAAATATTGACTCATGTCTGGGTTGAATAAAGGTGTGAGGCTATAATTTTGATACCCGATATGGACACTCGTTCTCAAATCGTGTAGAGGGAACAAGGCAGGGGTGACTCTACCGTGCGCTACATCAACCATGTTGCTAATAACCTGCTGAGTTGACGTTGCGACAGAGTTAATGACGTTTTCCAATACATGCAAGGCCTGATCTAGGAGGAGAAACTGATTCACCTGGTCGATCTGCTTGGCAACTATGTTGATAACTTCTACCATCTTATTTGTTTGCTCTAGCAGTTCATCACTGTAAATATGCAACCGCGCAAGTTTTCTACAATTGGCGTTGATCACCCTGCGATTTCGGGCAGCAAAGGAAAGTACATGAGCGTAGTGGTCCCGCAAATCGCGCACGTCCTCGTCGGTTGCCGTACCGAAGAGGAACTTTGAGGCGGACCTAACGATGTTGAGCAACCCCCTCTTTACCCGAGAGTGAACTGAGTGAAAACTATAATCCATGTCTACTTCATCAACTTTTCCCCGTAAGAACAGAATCCTATCCTTCAGTAGTTGAAAAAGATTCAGAGTTGATACTAGAAGGTGCCTTTGATTCCCTAGTCTTGGTAGCCCGTATGACATCTGCCATGCCGCTTAGTTTTTCTGAGACTATCCTGATTGTGTCTGTGGTGTTGGTCAAGGAAGTATATGGATATTTTACGAGGAGCACATCTTCTATGAGGAAGACCTCTCCTATGTGTGGCGTGAGGGCGCCAGGTTTCAGGTGGATGGGTGTCGTTGCAAGCAGGGAGCCGAGGGACAACAAGATGATCAGAAAACGCAACATCATGATCTGAAAGTGGTGGGAATGAAGTATTTAAACCCGTGGTCGCAAGGTATAGCTATGGGTGTTGGGATTATCATGTTGAACATTTGACTCTGAAGGGGAGTTACCAATATCAAGGTGCAAGGGTGAGGGAATGACTTTCAAACGATCACTGTGCTCTTCTAGACTGACTCCACTATTTGACTCAAGAACCTCGTATCTATTTCCCCTGACATTCCGAACAACTCGGTGAGGACCCACAAATTTAGCCCCAGTTTCGAACTCCTTTCCGCTTGCTTAATCATGACTATGTCACCCTCTTTTAAATCCACCGGGACGGCCTGTTTGTGTTGTTTTGGCATCATTTCAACCTTTGTAGCTTTTAACGTACTCCTAACCTCTGAGTGTATCTTGGAAAACATACGCATCTGCTGTTGCGCGTACTTATCAATGTTGTAGAAAGGTTGGTGTGGTTTTGTTTGGAAGTCGTACGGAAGACGTTTCTCCACCCCATATAAGATGTAGTAGGGAGACTTCCCCGTAGAGTCGTTTACCGACGTATTTATGGAAGCGGCTATGTGCGATAGCCAATCCTCCCAGTTATCGTGGAGATCGTTCACGATAGGCCTGAAGACCTGTAAGATTTTCCTATTAGCCCTCTCCGCCAACCCATTAGCAGCTGGGTGGTAAGCTGTGATGAAGGATTGCGTGATGTTAAACTGAGCGCATATTTCGCTCAATACTGTGTTCCTTTACTCGGTGCCATTGTCACTCAAAAGAATTCGAGGAGACGAATGTGGACACAACACGTGAGTCACGAGGGCATGGGCCACGCGTGTGGCCCATGCCTCCAATCCTCCACCGATTCGGGTCATTCCAACTCACGTCAGTATTCGACAGTTCTCCGGCAGCGAGTCAGATTATTCGGCGAGACAATTCCTAGATCTATGTGAGTCTGCCATCGTAAATTCCTCCATTACGGACGATCATGATAAAACTGCATTCATTCGGTCCCGGTTACTACCAGGCTCTCGGGCACTAAATTTGATGCAGTCCTCGGCGTTCGCTTCGGGGGATATTGGAGTAAACTGTGAGATTTTTAAAAATAATTTCGTAAAAATCATCGGAGGTGGGAGTAAACCTAGCATCGTTGGACAGATCGCCCACACGGTTGATTCCCTCCAAAAAAAATCCTCAACAAAGCCGATTTGGGACGCCATAACTGAGGCAAATCAGCTGGCGGTTGACTGTGTCAAAAGTCTAGAAGACGCGCAATGGCTCTCAGGGGGCAGTATGCAAAGACAACAGGTGAAGACAGTTTTTGATTTGCTTTTTTACTTATTTCATATTTCAGAGAAGAACCACCGTTCTGCCCTTCTTTTTACCTTCAAACCGAGCGGGAAGTTGGTTGATTTCGTCTCAGAGTTAGAAGTCAAGGTTCAAGAACACCCTCACCATCAACCCCTCCCAACAGCCGCAGCATTGCAGGCTCAAAGTAAGGCATCTCTCACCTGTAGTTTTTGCAAACAATCAGGACATTCCGAGAATTCTTGCTTCGCGAAACGTAGGGATTCAACACACTCAAGACAGGGATCTGATAGGAGATAAGGGGGATACAGGGGCGGCCATCACTCATCACACAGGAACCCCAGGCCAAACCATCAGCGGAAGGCTGCCTTTTGCCATGTCCACGGGAAATTGTTTTCATGATTCAGACAGTTGTTATGCAATACAAAAGACCAAGGAGGAACAGAAGAACAAGTTCTCGGCGGACAGTAAACCACACTCCTCTTCTCAGAATAAAAAGGCATGATTGCGTGACAGCCACAAGGCGTACATCAAAGTATCCCATAAGGACGATACTAATTGGAAGCAACTTGACTCAGTCATTACCGCCTTGGGACGCACAAGCATAATTGCCCTCCCTTGCAAGGTGGGCAAAATTTCACTCACCTTAGCGGTAGACACAGGTGCGACAGTCAATGTAATCTCAGACTCCGCTTACAGGTCACTGACACGACAGGCGAGAGGGGAAAATTGGCTGCTCCAAGAGAACGACCTGAATGTGATAGGCGTGACGGGCACCACTTTGGGAATCCTAGGGCGAGTACCACTAACAGTCAGCTTACATGAAAAGGTATGTCTCTTTCGAGATTTCTTTTATGTATCTAGCAGGTTTGCCTTACCTGTAGATGGGATCTTAGGATTAAACGCCATGAAAGACCTGCACATAATCATAAACCCTGAAAGCAACGCGATCGTGTATCAAGGACGACGCATACAGGGGATGGTAAATCCATCGCCTATGTCACCTGTAATCCCGCCCTCAGAGGGGGAAAATGACCAACCCATTACAGAGTCAGGGTCTGCCACCGCCCAAGTGTCACCTCTTACGGTCAAACCACACGAAAACATTACAGACTTGTGGCGGACAGTAACGGCAGTCGTAGAAGGTCCTCAAATAGTTCCGGATCGTGCTGTAAAACTTGTTAAAATCCGGGTACCTAACGCCCCTCTAACGGGCAGTGATGTGTGTATCGACGGAGCACCACACATACACCGGGTGACGGTGGAGGTTACTCTCGCGACAGTCAAGGAGGGAGGTATTGCAGAGGCATTGGTAATAAACACGTCAGGATCCCCTGTATCCTTAAAACACGGTGTTAGATTATGCCAGTGTCTAGTGTATGGGAAAAATGTAGCCCCGGAACCAGCTGAATACCCTTCAGCCCAAGTCTCAGGCATAACCTCGGCGTGCCAGGATTCTCACAAACAAGACACAGTTAATTTAGAGGCATTTCTAAAAGTTGCACACTATTCCGAATTTAAGCCAACCTTAGTCCAGCTGCTGGAACATTATAGGGGGCGCTTGATCTACCAGGCGAGCCGCTTGGAGTTAAGCAGTGTGCTGAACACCACATTAAGTTAAAACCCAATACCAGTCCCGTATATATCAATGCATACAAGCTCCCCCACAGTCAGAGGGAAGTAGTGCAGCAACTTATATCTGATATGTTAGAACAAGGTGTCATCAAAGAATCGAACTCCCCGTGGAATTCACCCTTGTTTCTGGTTCCAAAGAAAGACGGTTCTTATCGTCCTGTGATTGATTTCCGGCGTGTGAACAACGCGACCGTGGATGATCATTTTCCTCTTCCCGTTCTTAGAGTGTCTCAATAGAGAAAATAAAGTCTTTACGAGTCTAGATCTGGTCAGTGGCTACTGGAAACTGCCCATGGCCCTCGAGTCCCGTGAAATAACGGCTTTCAGCACGCATCATGGCCACTATGAGTGGACGAGGATGCCGTTCGGGCTCAAAGGAGCTCCCTTGACCTTCCAAAGGACAATGAACAGTATTTTTGGTGACTTGCTGGGCAACTCTGTCTATGTGTAATTAAACGACATCATCATAGCAAGTAAAGACATGCATGCACACATGGCAACACTAAAAGCAGTCCTACACAGACTTCAAGAGGTCGGGTTAAAGCTCAAGCTCACCAAATGTGAATTCTTAAAGTCTCGGATCAAGTTCTTGGGGCATGTCGTGGACGAATTCGACATCCATACAGTGGACGACAAAATAAAAGCTATTGCCGAGTTCCCTCAGCCAACGTCTGCGGACAAAGTACGGTCTTTCTTGGGAGTCGCAGGTTATTATAAGTCTTTCATAAAGGACTTTGCAGCACGTGCGAGTCCCCTAACCCATCTATTGAAGAAAGACGTACCATTTCAGTGGCTCCCAGCTCAACAAACGAGTTTTGAGGATTTAAAGAAAGCGCTTACACAGGCTCCGGTCCTTGTCTCTCCAGATTTCAAAGACCCCTTTCAGCTTTGTACCGACGCTTCGGCCAGTGGACTAGGAGCCGCACTTATACAAACAGATAAGTCCGGCAAAAAGCATGTAATAGCGTTCGCCAGTCGAGTACTAACAGCTCCGGAAAAGAACTATTCTGTTACCCACCTAAAGGCTCTTGCAATTATGTGGGCTCTGAAGAATTTTCGAGACATAGTGATGGGGTACAAAATTGTAGTGTATACGGACCACTCGGCCATCACTGATCTTTTCAAAGGAAAAAACCTACACGGTCGTCTGGCAAGATGGCTCTTAACGGTCCAAACATACAATCCGGAGATAAGATATATCACCGGGAAAACAAATGTGGTCGCAGATGCCTTATCTCGAAATATTCCAATAGGCGCGATTACCAACCCAGAGGTCATCCACAACTTCACTTCCCCTGAGCTACACATTGCTCAGCGAGACCACCCAGTGTGGAAGAGGTTAATTTACGCCCTAGAGTCGGGAGACGAAACAAACCTTCCAGAATTGACAGTTCCCTTTTCACAATTCTTCCTATCAGAGGATAACCTCCTTTGTAGGTCATGGCCAACCCAACCAGTACCTATAGAACAACTGGTCATCCCAGACAAATACGTCCCCGTGACGCTTAAGCTGGTCCATGACACACCCATTACGGGTCACCCAGGAAGGGACAAGACACTATCTGTCACCCGACAAAAATACTACTGGCCCACATTACGGGTTGATGTAGAAAAACATGTCGCACATTGTGTCGTTTGTGCTACGCACAAGGGGTCCGTAAAAGGGCCAGCACCTATGTTGCAATAACCAGTACCAGAGGCTCCATGGGATGTTGTAAATATAGACGTGTTACAGCTCCCCCAGACCCAACATGGTTCGCGCTACTTATTGGTGTGCGTCGACCAGTTCTCTAGGTTTCTAGTTCTAGCGCCTCTCAAGGACACGACAGCCACACGCGTGGCCCATGCCCTCGTGACTCACGTGTTGTGTCCACATTCGTCTCCTCGAATTCTTTTGAGTGACAATGGCACCGAGTAAAGAAACACAGTATTGAGCGAAATATGCGCTCAGTTTAACATCACGCAATCCTTCATCACAGCTTACCACCCAGCTGCTAATGGGTTGGCGGAGAGGGCTAATAGGAAAATCTTACAGGTCCTCAGGCCTATCGTGAACGATCTCCACGATAACTGGGAGGATTGGCTATCGCACATAGCCGCTTCCATAAATACGTCGGTAAACGACTCTACGGGGAAGTCTCCCTACTACATCTTATATGGGGTGGAGAAACGTCTTCCGTACGACTTCCTAACAAAACCACACCAACCTTTCTACAACATTGATAAGTACGCGCAACAGCAGATGCGTATGTTTCTAAAGATACACTCAGAGGTTAGGAGTACGTTAAAAGCTACAAAGGTTGAAATGATGCCAAAACAACACAAACAGGCCGTCCCGGTGGATTTAAAAGAGGATGATACAGTCATGATTAAGCAAGCGGAAAGGAGTTCGAAACTGGGGCTAAATTTGTGGGTCCTCACCGAGTTGTTCGGAATGTCAGGGGAAATAGATACGAGGTTCTTGAGTCAAATAGTGGAGTCAGTCTAGAAGTTCACAGTGATCGTCTGAAAGTCATTCCCTCATCCTTGGACCTTGATACTGGTAATTCCCCTTCAGAGTCAAATGTTCAACAAGATAATTCCAACACCCATAGCTATAACTTGAGACCACGGGTTTAAATACTTCATTCCCACCACTTTCAGATCATAATGTTGCGTTTTCTGATCATCTTGTTGTACCTCGGCTCCCTGCTTGCAACGACACCCATCCACCTGAAGCCTGGCGCCCTCACAGCACACATAGGAGAGGTCTTCCTCATAGAAGATGTGCTCCTCATAAAATATCCATATACTTCCTTGACCAACACCACAGACACAATCAGGATAGTCTCAGAAAAACTACTTGGCATGGCAGACGCCATACGGGCAACCAATACTAGGGAAGCAAAGGCACCTTCTAGTACCAACTCTCTGAATCTTTTTCAACTACTGGAGGATAGGATTCTGTTCTTACGGGGAAAAGTTGATGAAGTAGACATGGATTATAGTTTTCACTCAGTTCACTCTCGGGTAAAGAGGGGGTTGCTCAACATCGTTGGATCCGCCTCAAAGTTCCTCTTCGGTACGGCAACCGACGAGGACGTGCGCGATTTGCGGGATCACTACACTTATGTACTTTCCTTTGCTGCCCGAAATCGCAGGGTGATCAACGCCAATTGTAGAAAACTTGCGCGATTGCATACTCACATTGAGGAACTGCTAGAGCAAACAAATAAGATGGTAGAAGTTATCAACATAGTTGTCAAGCAGATCGACCAGGTGCATCAGTTTCTCCTCCTAGATCAGGCCTTGCATGTATTGGAAAACGTCATTAACTCTGTCGCAACGGCAAATCAGCAGGTTATTAGAAACATGGTTGATGCACCGCACGGTAGAGTCACCCCTGTCTTGTTCCCTCTACACGATTTGAGAACGACTATCCATATCGGGTATCAAAATTATAGTCTCAAGCCTTTATTCAACCCAGACAAGAGTCAATATTTTTACCCCTTGATTGAGTCCAGCCTCACCCCCGATGCCATAATCATTCATGTTCCGTTTCAGACGGCGGACGTGTTTGAGTCCCATGAAATTGTACCATTTCCCTTTTCCGCTGAGGACAGTGTGTTAGCTCTGGACACGTCCCCGTCTCTTGTCTTAATCGCGAAGGATTTCGCTCTGTATTCAACGGGTAGCTACTCACTCTTGCAATATTGCAAGGAGACGGTTTTCAGGCGATTCTATTGCTCTGCGTCTCTTTTTGCCTTCCTACCGGTTCGGGGAGGAGTGTGCGAGATCGCCCTCACCCGGGTGAAAGCGTCTGACGCTCTTTCTCTGTGCCCTTACAAGCAACTACCCCCAACACCTGTTTTCCATAAGAACTTTCAGGGTCTGCATTATTTCTATTTTCCTCAGTCCTTCTATGTATCGGTAATCTGCCCGAAAGGTACCACTTATCACCGGGTTACTGGTCACTATGCCATAGCGGAAGCATGCTATATCCGCTCCACTGACATAACAACGTACCTGTCCCGGATCCGTCTGGTTTTCACGGCCAATATTTCCCATCGAGTGTTTCCTCTGCGGTCTCTCGATAACATTCACTTCTCTAGCATCTCTTATGTGACTTTTTCCCTTAATTCGTCGTCTTTCGCAAACGAAACAGAGCTTCCCAAATGAACACCACTGAGTGCCAGGATTCGAACCTGGGCCTTCTGACTAGAAGTCAGGGCAGCATACCGATCAGACCACCGATGTGCTAAAAGGTTACCGCGCCAGAGGCCACTTCTGCAGCCATTAACTGACGCCCCAACCCCGCACTGTGGACATGAAGGTGAAGGTAACCCGGTCCACACCCGTGACTGACGGAAACGCTTTTAATCAAACCCTTATGGCACATACGGTGCGTAAATACATCGGAGAAACTGTAATAACACAGTGAAAAACATCCCAAATGAACACCACTGAGTGCCAGGATTCGAACCCTGGCCTTCTGTTCACAGTGCGGGGCTGGGGCGTCAGTTAATGGTTGCAAAGGTGGCCTCTGGCGCGGTAACCTTTTAGCCCATCGGTGGTCTGGTCGGTATGCTGCCCTGACTTCTAGTCAGAAGGCCCGGGTTCGAATCCTGACACTCAGTGGTGTTCATTTGAGATGTTTTTCACCGTTTTATTACAGTTTCTCTAATGTATTTTTTTTTACAACAAAGGAGGCAGCTCAAGGGCACACAAAAAAAAACAATAATAAAAAAAGCCCGCTAATCGCTGCTCCCATAAAAGAATCAGAAGAGGTGGCCAAAAGCAAGGTCAATTTCGGGAGGAGAGGTGTCCTGATACCCTCCTCTTGAAAGAGTTCAAGTCGTAGGCAGGAGGAAATACAGATGAAGGAAGATTGTTCCAGAGTTTACCAGCGCGAGGGATGAAAGATTGAAGATGCTGGTTAACTCTTGCATAAGGGGTTTGGACAGTATAGGGAAGCATGAGTAGAAAGTCGTGTGCAGCGGGGCCGCGGGAGTGGGGGAGGCATGCAGTTAGCAAGTTCAGAAGAGCAGTCAGCGTGGAAATATCGATAGAAGATAGAAAGAGAGGCAACATCGCGGCGGAATTTAAGAGGTAAAAGACTATCAGTAAGAGGAGGAGAGCTGATGAGACGAAGAGCCTTAGCCTCCACTCTGTCCAGAAGAGCTGTGTGGGTGGAGCCCCCCCACACGTGAGATGCATACTCCATACGAGGGCGGACAAGGCCCCTGTATATGGATAGCAACTGCGCGGGGGAGAAGAACTGGCGGAGACGATACAGAACGCCCAACCTCAAGGAAGCTGATTTAGCGAGAGAGGAGATAATATTATGAAGTTTCCAGATGAGATTTTGAGTTAAGGATAGACCGAGGATGTTTAGTGTTGAAGAAGGTGACAGCTGAGTGTTTTCGAAGAATAGGGGATAGGTGTTTGGAAGATTGTGTCGAGATGATAGGTGGAGAAATTGAGTTTTTGAGGCATTGAAGGACACAAGGTTCCTTCTGCTCCAATCGGAAATGATAGCAAGGTCTAAGGATGCAGCCTCCAGTCTGGAGTCGTGTACTTCCTGTTATGATGGTCTTCTATTGAAATAACTTGAATAATGCTGAGTGGAGTCGTCGGCGTACGAGTGGACAGGACAGTTTGTTATGGAAAGAAGATCATTGATGAATAACAGGAAGATAGTGGGTGATAGGACAGAGCCCTGTGGAAAGCCACTGTTGATAGGTTTAGGGGAAGAGCAGTGACCGTCTACCTCCGCAGAAATAGAACGGCCGGAAAGGAAACTGGAGATAAATGAACAGAGAGAGGGATAGAATCCGAAAGAGGGCAGTTTAGAAAGCAAAGACTTGTGCCAGACTCTGTCGAAGGCTTTCGATTTGTCTAGCGCAACAGAGAAAGTTTCACCGAAACTGCTAAGAGAGGATGACCAAGAGGCAGTTAAGAGAGCAAGAATATCGCCAGTAGAACGCCCCTTGCGGAATCCATACTGGCGATCAGATAGAAGATTAGAAGTGGAAAGATGCTTTTGAATCTTCCGGTTAAGGATTGATTCAAAAGCTTTAGATAGACATGAAAGTAAAGCTATTGGGTGGTAGTTTGAGGGATTGGAGCGGTCACCCTTCTTAGGCACAGGCTGTACAAAGGCATACTTCCAGCAGGAAGGAAAGATTGATGTTGATAGGCAGAGACGAAAGAGTTTGACCAGGCAGGGTGTCAGCACAGAAGCACAGTTTTTAAGGACAATAGGAGACAGTCCATCAGGTCCATAAGCCTTCTGAGAGTTGAGGCCAGAGAGGGCATAGAAAACATTATTAGGAAGAATCTTAATAACAGGCATAAAGGAGTCAGAGGGGGGATGAGTAGGAGGAATATGCCCAGAATCGTCCAAGGTGGAGTTATTACTGAAAGTTTGAGCGAAGAGTTCAGCCTTAGGGACAGATGAGACGGCAGTGCTGCCGTCAGGGTTAATGAGAGGAGGGACAGAGGAAGAAGTGAAATTGGAGGAGATATTTTTGGCTAGATGCCAGAAGTCACGGGAAGAATTAGAAGAAGCAAGGTGTTGACATTTTATATTTATAAAAGAAGTTTTGGTAAGTCGGAGAATAGATTTGGCACGATTCCGGGCTGAAATGTATAGATCAAAGTTAGTGGGAGTTCGAAGGCTCTGGAACCTTTTGTGAGCTGCCTCTCTATCTTTAATAGCACGAGAACAAGCGTGGTTAAACCAAGGCTTTTTAGCATGAGGAGTAGAGAAAGTACGTGGAATGTATGCCTTCATTCCAGAGACAATCACCTCTGTGATGCGCAGAGCACACACAGAGGGGTCTCTCTCCTGGAAGCAGTAATCATTCCACGGGAAATCGGAAAAGTACATCCTCAGGTCGTCCCACCGAGCTGAAGTAAAATGTCAGAAGCATCGCCTCCACGGTGGGTCCAGAGGATGTATAGGAGCGATAGGACAGGATACAGAAAAAGGTTATGATCGGAGGAGCCTAACGAAGAGAACAGTTTGACAGAGTAAGCAGAAGGATTAGAGGTAAGGAAGAGGTCTAAAATGTTGGGCCTGTCTCCAAGACGGTCGGGATTACGAGTAGGGTGCTGAACCAACTGCTCTAGGTCGTTGAGGAGAGCAAAGTTGTAGGCTTGTTCACCAGGCTGGTCAGTGAAAGAGGATGAAAGCCAAAGCTGGTGGTGAACATTGAAATCTCCCAAGATGGAGATTTCAGCGAAGGGAGAGTGGGTCAAGATGTGCTCCACATTAGAGTTCAAATAGTCAAAGAGTTTTACATAGTTAGTAGAGTTAGGTGAGAGATAAACAACACAGATGTATTTAGTAATAGAATGACAATGAAATCTTAGCCAGATGGTGGAAAATTCAGAAGAGTCAAGGTCGTGGGCACGAGAGCAAGTGATGTCGTTGCGCACGTAGGCGCAACATCCAGCTTTGGATTGAAATTTAGGATAGAGATAGTAGGAGGGAACAGAGTAGAGGTTGCTGTCAGTAGCCTCAGAAACCTGTGTTTCGGTGTGGAAGAGAAGGTGAGGTTTGGAGGAGGAGAGATGGTGTTCCACAAAATGAAAATTAGAACGGAGACCCCGAATGTTGCAGAAATTGATAAAGAGGAGGTTCGAGGAGTTATCAGGACACCTCTCAAGTCGGCAGCAAGAAGGGGAGTCCTCACTGGGGGAATTTATGGTCCCCCCCCCAGGCGGGGACTCCGAGGCAGTTATTTTTTTCGCCATGTTGAATTTTGAATTTTGGGAAAAGGTGTGTGTATTTTGTGAATGTAGTGTGGTGTAGAAAGAGAGAGGAACTGTCTTTAGAGAACATGCTGGATTGCTCCCTGGTGTTGATGAGACACACCGTATGTGCCATTAGGGTTTAATTAAAAGCGTTTCCGTCAGTTACGAGTGTGGGCGGGGTTACCTTCACCTTCATGTCCACAGTGCAGGGCTGGGGCGTCAGTTAATGGCTGCAGAAGTGGCCTCTGGCGCGGTAACCTTTTAGCCCATCGGTGGTCTGGTCGGTATGCTACCCTGACTTCTAGTCAGAAAGCCCGGGTTCGAATCCTGGCACTCAGTGGTGTTCATTTGGGATGTTTTTCACCGTGTTATTACAGTTTCTCTGATGAAACAGAGTTTGCGGAAACCGTGGAGGAAACGCTGCCTGAATACTTGAACATCACCTACTTGTACCCTGGAATTTTTGTGCCAATGTTTATGATGTTCGTCAGTCTCGTCGTCATGTGCTACCTTATTAGGAGGAACTCTGTCCTGCACGATTATTTGATTGTGCAGACAAGGCGACAGGATGCAGGGAGGCCACTGGCAAGTTTTTTTTTTTTTTTCTCTCTAGCAAGTCAAATGACAGAAAACTGGCATTCGCCTGCTCCTGTATCTTAACATTGCACTGTGTTTTACTACTGTATTTTTTTTAGGAGCTTGATGAACGTTTCATTGTCTATAACTATGCCAGTTGATAGCTACTTATACATGTGTCCTTATATTTATCTTTTGGGAGATTTCTTATGACTCATATCACACACGTTGTGTTTTACCTCTCATTATTTATATTATTACTACACAAATGTTCTTACATAGCCAGTGTTTTCATGTAATTGTATCATAAGCAGTCTGCTTAACAAGATTCCACTATGTATGATAATGGTAACTAGACTGCTAGTTAGATTTTTGTAAATCGCGAGGTCTCGATCACTGGTAGGTGACCGAGCAGTGTTATAGTAGGATATCAATGTATTATTATTATTATTATTATTATTATTATTATTATTATTATTATTATTATTATTATTTAATATCACCACGAATTAGGCATACAATTGTCAATGGGAAAAAAACACGACAGATAGATCACGTCACCTTATAGGAATTTCGTCCGTCAGTGTTTACCGTCTCAGTTTGTATACAAAGCATTTCATCAAGCTTAGAGGTCACCTTGACATACGTGACCAATTGTAACTTCATTATTTTCCAATCTGTAACTGGTGACTCCTTCACGAGAGTCCGACTGACACACACCTGCAGTTTCTCTCGCTCAGATGCTCATGTACATATAGGTTTAATAATATATTCGCCTTAAGGAAGCTGGTCTTAATCAATGCCTTTAAACGCCCCCCTGTACACTGTTACATTATTAAGTACCCCGACAGAGCGACATAGAGATATAAACAGGTCGAGAGAAGGAAACTCAAACACACACACACACACACACACACACACACACACACACACACACACACACTACCATTTGCGAGTGAATTACGTTCTCAGTAATTTATTTTGATATATTTAATTGCTCATAATTTTAACCTGTGAATACTCTCCTATACTTTACTCGCATGTTAATTTTTGTAACTTTCTTTTGCTCCCGCTACAGATCCCTTACAAAAAAGTGTAAAGAGGCACTGAAAGTACATGAAAATAATGAGACGGAAAAACAGTGAGAAAGAAATGTGAAAGAAATGGTAGAGGAAGTGCTCAACCAGTCTTCCTTATTCAAGAAATAGAAGAAGGAAGAAGTAAGCCAGACCAAGTCATAGCAAACTCATCTTACCCATAAACAGCCAAGATGCTACATGCCAACACCTTCCCGCTAACGAGGTAAGTGTCTGAGTGGTGAAAAACAGTCCCGTCAGGGCAGGCAGGCATGCTGCTGAGCGTACTGCGAACCTAGGCTGCAGGTTGCTCGACGTTCACTGCCCAGTATACAGCATGTTGTGTGTGTGGTGGCGGGAACGTGAGGTATAGCGCTTAAGAAGGGACATGGCGCGACTTTGTGTGTGTTGGTTGACGGGTTTGAAAGGAAAAGTCACGGGTACAGGAAGTCAATGTAGGCAGATGTGTGTGCCGCTAAGGGAGTATTTTGTGAATCTACAGTCATCCCACTCTTTGTTCCAGTATTGAATAATTTCGCGCAAGACGTCACACAGTTCCACTGCAAGATTTGTTTTTATCGGCTCCTTGTATCATCTAACTCTAAACTTGCGTTGTATTTGTCACACATGAATTATTTCTTTAATTTCTATAGTCATAGATAGGAACCGTGTAATGTCATCATCCTGCGCGTGGGATAACTGCATCCTTGTACTGAATATAAGTGTGAAAGTAAGTGTAGGACGGCAGCCCCAGTGACTCTGACCATGTACACGTGTATTTTTTATTGCCAATTATATCCTTGTTTTTAATCGGCAATGTTTTCAAATGCTTATCCCTAATTGTTATTTTTGAATCTTGCTTGAATATTTGTTTGTATTTCATTTTCAACTCATGATTTTAAGCCGATTATTTCGTCGCTCTCAGCAGCTAAATTTGCAGTGGTTACCAAAGTTCTTGCACTCGCGACTTTTTTCTCAAAGTCTTGAAAACCATACGACCACCTGATATCAGCCGTCTGTTTTGCACAATTTTCATTACACTACTTTTCACCCATACCCTGACGTGCCTCGGAAGATACCCTGATCTCAACACTCACCAGCAAAAGCATACAGCACCAGCAGAATAAAAGCATAGAAATCAATCTCAAGACGGTAGGATATTAAGATCATTTTCCCAAGCTCTTTCTCGTAAGACTTCGCGACCCCCCCAGCCAATCCTCCTCAACCCTCCCGGGTGTCGTAAACCACTGGTTAAGAACCCCTGAGGTAAAGAAATTATGTGACTGGGATGATTTAAAGCGTTCTGGCGTAACGCCGCCTTTTTCCAGCAGCCGCTTCCAGGCACGCGATGTTATATGTTATTTTTTATTATTTACACGAGTTGTTTTGTTCAAAGTAAATAGTGTAAATGATTATAAAATTCATGAAACCTCGTGTGGTGTACCTGATGTCCTCCATTGCAAATAAGTATTTATGAACCTGTCTGCCAATAAACACTCGGGATTAGTTCGTTTTTTTTTTGTTTTGTTTTTACAGCTACGGAAACAGCTCAAGGGCAACAAAAAAAGGTGTAAAAAAAAAAAGCTCGCTAATCGCTGTCTTTCTCCTTCTACTTCTCCTCCTCCTCCTCCAAACATCACAAAATAAACCACAAATACATTCACTTCGTTAGACTACCGGAGCCAAATTGAGAAGGAAGACGAGAAAATGATGATGAATAAATAGGAAAGACAACGTAGCAACCTATAATATTCCGTCGAGATTTATTTAACCATCGCTTGTGTTGCGGTCGCCTGAAGTCATTACCTTGAGTTGAGTTGTATTCAGCCTCCTTCTTGACCTCTTCACGTTTTTTCAACCTTTCTCTGTTTTCCTCCCCGCTCACGAACCAATGATTACCTACCCGAAGCCTCAGTTGATCCTTCACGACGTGCATTAATCTAGTCACGCAATATGCAGAGTCATTCACTGGTTTATGATGGTGGTGGTGGTGGTTATGGTGGTGGAAGGGGTGGGAATGTTGTTGGTAGTGGTGATGGTGGTGGCGATAGTGGTGGGGATGATTTTAGATTCGTTGACGGTGGGGAGTTGTGTTAGTGCTGGTGCTGTTGTTGGCAGTGTTGGTGTTGGTGGTAGTGGTTGTGGTTGGTGCTGATAGGTAAATAGGAAGGGTAGTGAATGAAGTCGAACCAAAATATGGAGGTGGATGGTTTAATGGCGGAGATGAAGGAGAAGAAAGGGAAGAACGAAAATCAAATAGAAAATAGAACAAGGACTTGAAGTAGAGGGAAAACAAGAAGAAAACAATAAAAAAAAACAATATAAAAGCAGGATTATTAGGAGGTCCAGGATCAAAGACGAGCACGGAAAAACGAAAAAAAAGAAAAAAAAATGTAACTGAAACTCGATGCACAACAACAACAACAACAACAACAACAACAACAACAACAACAACAAAATCAAATAACACAAGTACGCAATGGAAAACGACATTCAGGAGCAGTAGGAGAAGGACGAGGGGGAAGATGAGTGGGATTAGGAGGGAATAGAGACACAGGAGTCTAAATGTAGCAGGCATTAGAAAGAGTGTAGGCTCACAACGAAGCTTCCTCCTTTAATATTATTTTACGGAACGAATCTTCAGTGCTTTTTGCAGAGTAGCGCTGGAACGTGAGGAGGAGGAGTAGGAGAGGGAGGAATACATAGGAATACATAGGAGGAACAGACACCAGAAGACCTGTCGGTCTATGGCGAGGGTGTCTGTTTACTACCGCTACTACTAGTAAACTACGTGTGGTAGGACAGGATAGAATATATGAAGGCTCCTCCCCACCCACCTCTCCCTCCGGAAACGTGCCGGCAGGAAATAGTTAGAAGAGAACTTTACATTTATCTACGTTGAAACACATTTGAATTTTTCGCTCCAGTCGGCAAGTCTTATTAAGTCTGATTGAATGTTCTCGCAATTTTTACTGTTCGTTACCGTACCTCCTAATTTGGTGTCGTCGGCGAATTTGGCTACTTTTGACAGGATATCAGTCTTTAAATCGTTCACGTAAATTATGAATAGTGTTGGCCCCAGGGCCGAACCTTGGGGCACGCCACTGGTTACGGGTTGCCAATCGGATGCTTCACCATTAAGAACTACACGCTGTTCTCTGTCGGTGAGCATTCATGAGTCCACGCACATAGATGGTCACTAATACCGTGGGAACGCAGTTTTGAAATAAGCCTAACGTGGGGAACTTTATCAAACGTTTTCTGAAAATCTAGGTAAATTACGTCATATGGGGCTTGGGTGTCCCAACATGAGTAAAAAGTCGTTGAAAAAAGTTAATAAGTTGGTAAGGCAAGATCGATTACTACGAAATCCATGCTGATTATCAGTTATCATATCATTTGTTTCGAGGAAAGTGATCACTTTATCCCTGATTATTTTTTCGAACAACTTAATTAGGACAGACGTAAGGCTGATAGGACGATAATTACTGGCTTGTTTTGTATCTCCTTTTTTAAATATCGGGGTAACATTGGCCTTTTTCCACTCTAGAGGCAGACTAGCCTGTGCTAATGACTTGTTGTACATTAACGTTACGGGTAATTCTAGCTGTTGACTACATTCTCTCAACACGCGAGGAGAGGAGGAGGAGGAGGAGGGGGAGGAGGAGGAGGAGGAGGAGGAGGAGGAGGAGAAGGAGGAGGAGGAAGGGGAGGAAGGGGAGGAGACAGGTGAGTATGACGCTGAAAAATAATGAAGAATGAAAATGAATGCTATAGGAAACTTATAATAATAGAGAAAGGTATAAAAGATAGGAAGAACGGTGAAAAATGATAATTATATTAAAAATATCAAAACGGAAACGAAAAGTAAAACGGAAGAAGAGATAAAATAAGAGGAAACATATGATAAAAATAAGAAAGTAGAGAAAAGGAAAAACGTCGAAAGGACAAGTAAATGACGATAACAATAAGAACTGATCAAGGGAAAGTGAATCAGGCGCACTGGAGGTGAAAGGCAGAAATTAAGGCGAATGAAGAAAGACAAACGTTTTAATTGTTAGAAAACTCTGCCTAATAAGAGGTAAAAGACTGTGGGGAGCTGCAATAAAGGTCACGTTTCCTCTTCTTTAATGAGCGAAAGACGGACTTCCCGGGGTTACTAACAACTCACCTGTGTAACTAACTCGTGTGTGGGGCTGCTTGGCCTTTATGTTAACTTAGAGCTCTAGGTGTGTGATGCGTTAATATTTTTACTTCATTTGAGTTGTCTCTGTACATGTTTGTGTGTGTGTGTGTGTGTGTGTGTGTGTGTGTGTAGGTGTGTGTGTGTTGGTACCGATTTTAGGTCGTCTGTTTTTGGTAACGTGTGAGTTCTTTGTTAATATTAGTTAGGCTCTCACTGTTACCTCGCTGTCCGGGCTAGAGTTACAGTTACTGCATTTCACACAGTTTGATTGGATATTAGTGAGGTAGCAAAAGGCCTTACCATAAGTTGTTTCTTCTAAGTGATGTAGTCTGGCCGAACGGTTGCCGTCTCTCTCTCTCTCTCTCTCTCTCTCTCTCTCTCTCTCTCTCTCTCTCTCTCTCTCTCTCTCTCTCTCTCTCTTTTAGTATTTTCTTTTTCCCTGTTGGCTCATTCATCCTAGTCTTCTATTCCACTCGGTCAGTCAGTAATCAGTCCTTTACTCATTCAGTCTCTCATAGTCAATCAGTCTTACATTCATTTAGTCAATCAGTCAGTCTGCCACTCTAGGTAGTTATTGTTACTATTTTCCAACGTATGCTTTATTTCCCCCTTTCCCAACCCTGGGGTTGCGACCCTAAGTGGGGTCGTCAAACATTTTCCCTGGGGTCGCCAAGACCTCAAAATATCAAACATGGTGTTATTATATTATAATAACACATATACAACTAAACTAGTGGGGCCACGGTCATGTCTAGAGTGCATGATTAAGGTCGCCTGAACAAAAGGTTGGGAAATAAAGTTTATTTCTTTCATAATGGATTAAGAATTACTCCTCTTCCCCCCCACCCCACCCCACCCCCACCCTCATCCAGCCGGTGGGTCTGTCTCGCTCTGTAATAAGTTCACGTCACTTAACAGCCGCTCGCTCTCTTCTCCTCGCCTTATAATTGAATTTCGAAGCTTTCATCCCTAAGTAGCACCGGTTCAGTAATTAATGGTCCTGTGTTTGCCGTCTGGCTCTCCGTCTGGCTGGCTGTCATTTATCCGTCTTTCTGTCTGTGCGTGTTGTCTGTCCGCCCCTCCGTCTGCTTCTCTGGCAGGCTCTTTATCTGTCTGTCATTTCATCCGTCAGTCATTCTTTGCTGTCCGTCCGCCCTTCCGTCTGATTGTCTGTTTGGCAGGCTCATATCTGTCTGTCATTTGATCCGTCAGTCTCCCCTTGTGTATTGTCGGTCTGCCCCTCCATCTGGGACTTTAATGGTGTCTTTCGCTGTCGATATAAGAACATAAAAACGTAAAGGGGCTCGCACACATTCCCGGTCACGGTCCCGATCTTCCCCGATCACTCCTGGTCAGCCAATCAAGATCTGACCGCCGGCAAGATCGGCAATATTCCTGGAATCGGCGGCGCACCTGCGGTTTTCCGCCTGTGTACCGCAGGCAGACCGGCGGCTTACCACCTGTAAACCGGCGACCATGTACGATTTTCGATTTCTCCGACCGGCGACTGCAGCAGGTCGGCCTGCGGTAAGCCGCCGGTTTACCGCGGGCATTCAGGCGGCAGACATACGTAATGCCCGCTGCACGTTGGCGATCAAACACGGTCGTCGCCTCACTTAGTGGGTATGGTGTGTATAATAAACGGCCCTTCAGGTGTTTTTGAGCATTCGTGTAGCCTATCCGACCTCGCCATGGCTTTCCTCAGCTCTCGTGAACGTGAGATTGTACTCCTTACATTTGACGTGGACAATGACCAAAATTTGTTGATGCTCGTTTACCTGCTGGAAAATAGACGATTGAAAAGAATAAAGAAGAGACGTGGGGCATCGTGAGTGAGAACATGGATGCAGAGAAGAAAAACCTACTGAAATGAGTCGCACCAGGTGTTATTTTAATGGGGTCTGGCCGCCTAATTGCATGCCACTTCTTGCTAATCTCCAGGTCAAATACAGATGTTAACTCGCGGTCTACCGCTAGTCTGCCGCCGTCTGCTCGCGGTTTGTCGCCGGTTGTCGGCGGTTGGCTGCCGGCAATCGCACGCCGCCGGTCATTCGCTGTTTTTTTTTCGATACTGCCGGTCGACCGGGAGCATCACCGATATTTTTGAAAAATTTGAAATAGACCGGCGTTGGTTGGCGGCGTCTACGGTCATCAGGGTTTACCGGCGGTGCACTGGCGCTTTGCCGCCGACCATCCCCGATCTTACCGCCGGTCAGCCGCCGATTAGCTGACCGGGAGTGAGCGGGAAAGATCGGGACCTTAAGGTCCCTTAAGGAGTCTGCAAGAGAACGGTTGGCCTGTACAAGGCAGCTCCTGTAAGCCTAACCCCACCTTATCTCACTATCCATGAATTTATTCAACCTCTTCTTGAAAGTATCTATGATATTGGCACTCACAACATAATTGCCAAGCCTATTCCACTCACTCACGATTCTATTGGTAAACCAATTCTTGCCTAAGTCTGTGTTGATCTTAATTTATCTAACAAACCCATTACTACGTGTCCTATCCGGTTCTTTTGCAACCAAAACCCTACTAATATTCATTTCCTTCATGTCATTCATCTGACACTACGTGTCCTCCACTGCATTTCATGTAATTATCATTATGCATGTATACCCCCATATTAAAGCCCTTCATCCATTTATAAACTTAAGTTAAGTCTCCTCGTAACCTTCGCCTTTCCAGAGAATGCAGATTTAAATGCTTAAGTCTATACTCATATGGCAAGTTTTTCATCCCTTGAATAATTTTTGTCATCCTCATATGTTCAGATTCTGACATTTGGATGTCCATTCTATAGTAGAGTGACCAAAAGTGTGTGTCTGCCTGTCTGTCTCGGTGGACGACTGGATGTGTAGATTATTGGCCTCGTGTGTGTGTGTGTGTGTGTGTGTGTGTGCATTTTTCCAACACCATCACCACACCACCACCACCTATAATTAGGGTTGCCAGGTAGGACGGTCTTATATTTCTTCCCTTGTAGAATCCGCCTCCTTTTTTCTCCCCCCCTTTCGTCGTAATCATCCTTTTTGATAATCGTCTTCCTCTGAATTTCTTTGTTCCCTTTTAAAACATATATTTTTGTGGCATCTATCTGTTTCTCTTTACTCTTTCTTCCACCCCTTCTTTAAATCTCCGGTTTCTCATTTTCCCTTTTTTTCCTGCTATTCTACTGTCCATTTTTCTTCTCTCCTCCTCCTCCTTCTTTTTCTTCTCCCCTTCTATCTCATCCATGAAATGTTGTTCAACTCCAGAAAGGAGAGAACAATGTCTGGTTTTCTCCTCTTCAGTCTGGTCTCATCTCCCCCTCGTCATTCTCATCTCCCATTATCCTCTCTTTGGTTCTCCTTCACTCCTAATCTTCAAACCCCATTTTTTTCCTTACATTCTTTTGGTTGTGTTTCTTTCTCGCCTCTGTTCACTTGAGAGTCTCGTCTTCTTCCTCCCCCTCCTACTCCACTTATTTCTTGTATTTTCTTTTTCTTCTTCTTTTTCTTCTTCTTCTTCTTCTTCTTCTTCTTCTTCTTCTTCTTCTTCTTCTTCTTCTTCTTCTTCTTCGTCTACGTCTTCATCTTCTTCTTCATTTATCTGTCTCTCCCCAAGGTCTCGTTTGCAATGGCCAGGTCTCCTCTATCATACCAAGCGGACACCACATGATATTTCTCCTCCTCCTCCTCCTCCACCTCCTCTTTTGGCTGGGTGATGCTGTGATGAACATAAGAACATAAGAACATTAGAACATAGGAGTCTGCAAGATTCCGGTAGGCCTGTACGAGGCAGCTCCTCTGAACCTAAGCTCCCGTGTAGCTCCCGTGTATCTAACCCGACCTAATATCGCTGTCCATGAATTTATCTAATCTATTTTTGAATGTGACAATTGTATTGGCACTCATCACATGGCTGCTAAGCCTATTCCACTCATCCACCACCCTGTTTGTAAACCAATTTTTGCCTATGTCCCTATTGAATCTGAATTTATCCAGTTTAAACCCATTACTTCGTGTCCTACCCAGTTCTCTTACCAACAAAACCTTATGAATGTCCCCCTTATTAAAGCCCTTCATCCATTTATAAACTTCGATCACGTCTCCACGCACCCTTCGAATTTCTAGAGAATGCAAGTTTAACTGTTTGATTTTTTCCTCGTATGACAAGTTTCTCAACCCCTGAATCATCTTAGTCATCCTCCTCTGCACCGATTCTAACATTTTGATATCCATTCTATAGTAAGGTGACCATAACTGCACCGCATAGTCAAGATGAGGTCTAACTGATGCTAAATATGGTTTGAGGAAGACCTTGGCGCTTCTGTTGCTTACCCTCCTTGAAATAAATCCCAGTACCTTATTTGCTCGATTTCTAGCTTGAATGCATTGTGCCCTTGGACGGAGATCAGAGCTCACTAAGACCCCTAAATCCCTCTCGCACCCAGACCTGCTTATGAGAGTGTCATTTAAGCAATAATTATGTGAGGGGTTGTTCCTACCTACACTCAGAATACTGCACTTCCCTACATTGAACTCCATCTGCCATTTATCCGCCCAGTCATACAATATGTTTAGTTCACCCTGGAGAATACTAGCGTCCTGATCCGACTCAATTACTCTACCGATCTTGGTTTCATCTGCAAACTTACTGACATCACTACTAATTCCTGTATCTAAGTCATTGATATAAATAATAAACAAAAGTGGACCTAATACGGAACCTTGTGGGACCCCACTCGTAACACATCCCCAGTCAGATCTTTTACCATTGATTTGCACTCTTTGCTTCCTATTGCTAAGTCACGCCTTGACCCAGTTCAAAACTTTACCTTCTACTCCGTGAGCCTGTAATTTAAGCAACAGTCGTTGGTGAGGAACTTTGCCAAACGCTTTACTAAAATCAAGATAAATTACATCATAATTTTCATCTCTGTCTACCGCCTCAAATACTTTATTGTAGAAGGACAAGAGATTGTTGAGGCAAGACCTACCTTTAGTGAACCCATGCTGCGAGTCGTGAATTAAGCTATATTTCTCTAGATGCTTCCGAATGTTCCTGGCTATTATGGATTGCAGCATCTTGACTATAACCGATGTTAAGCTAATTGGGCGATAGTTTGAAGCAACTGACCTGTCCCCCTTTTTGAAAATCGGCGTCACATTAGCTACTTTCCATAGGCTCGGCACATAGCCAGTATTTACCGACATCTTAAAGATTTCGGTTAGTGGGTCACTGAGTACATCACCTAATTCCTTTAATACCCTCAGAAATATCCCGTCAGGACCTGGCGACTTGTTCTTCTTAAGCTTATCTATCTCATCCTGAACTACTTGCCTGGTAACGATTATATCCCTCAATTTATCGCCAACCCCGCCCTCATACACCTGAACCCTTCCCGGAATAGTCGTTCGATCGTCTTGTGTGCATACTGAAAGGAAGTAGTCGTTCAACAATGTGCTCATATTTTCGTAATTTTCTACTAGCTCCCCTGTGTTTGTTTTCAGCGGTCCAATTTTCTCCCGTGTTTTTGCTCCATACATCTGAAAGAAGCCCTTAGGATTACTTTTCGCCTCATTTGCTACTTTGATCTCATAGTTCATTTTTGCTATCCTAGTGTTTTTCTTAACTAATCTAGATAGTTCGACGTACCGGCCCCTGAGATGTGTTTCACCATTCTTTATTTTCTGATAAATTCCCTTCTTTAACCCTATCTCGTGTCTTAGTCCACGACTCATCCACTTAGGGTCATTGTTTTCTTTTCTAAGTGTTCGCTGTGGTATATGCTGTCTTTGCCCCTCTACTATTACTCTAACTAAATTATTGTAAGACATTTCTACCTGGTTCTCATGGCTCTCCAATCCGCAGTTCTAGCCCTCATGAATCCCTAAATTATCCCAGTTTACCCCTTCAAGATGTCTTCGAAGCCCCTCGTAATTTGCTCTTCTAAATTCTGGAACTAACAGTGGGTTTGGTTCGCGGGTTACCGCCCAGTCTAAGATAAAACGAACCGTTCTGTGGTCACTATTTCCTAACTCTCCGCCCACCTCCAACTCACGTAGCAAGTTCCCATTATTGGTTAGGACTAAGTCTAATATGTTATCTCCTCTGGTAGGCTCAGCAACTACCTGCTTAAGGAAATTATCTTGTATAACTTCAAGAAAATCCTCGGCTTCCAGGTCACCCACTAGGTCTTCCCAGTCTATATTCCTATAATTAAAGTCCCCCATTACGCAGACATTTCTACTCATGCTCGCCCTGCCAATCTCCTGTAGTAATGTACTCGTGTCCTGCCTGTTAAGGTTGGGTGACCCGTACAGAACTCCTAGAGTTAGTTTTTCTTTTCCATTTTTAAACGTCCACCCAAACTAATTCTGAATCCGTGTTAGTTTTGACTGAATTGTTAACTAAACATTTAAGTGAGTCTTTAACATATAGCGCAACTCCACCTCCCTTTCTGCCCCTTCTGTCTTTGTGAAACATCTGATAACCCGTTATTTCAAATTCTGATCTAAAATTTATATTGGCAGTGTCTATCCATGTCTCAGTGGTCGGTATTATGTCAAAATTTTCTGAACAAGCTTCACCCCTTAGTAAGTCTATCTTGTTGTTGAGGCTCCTGCTGTTAGTATAGAAGATTCTTAGCCCGTCCTCTGTTGCTCCCCTAAAATTACTTCTAATCTGCCTGGTTATATTATGAGCTAGATGTCCTCTTCCATTACTCCTCCCATTGCTCCCATTACTCCCCCCCCCCCTCGCCTATACTAAAAAATCCCTCAGGGTACCAGGTGCTCGCTCAAGGGAGTGAGAGAGAGCTTCAACACCCTTGAACGTCAAGTGTATCCCGTCACGGGAGTAGAGGGCGTCGTTGCCAAAAAAGAGGCCCCAATTGTCGACGAACAGCCACTCATTGCGCTAGCAGTGCTCATTAAGTCTGTTGTTCACTGCTATCGCCCTGGACAGCCATCCATCGCCAACACCCCTCCTTGGCAGGACGCCACACACTACTGGCGACCCACCAGCGTCACGTATCCTGCCTAACATACACGCCTCAATCCTGTCTGATATATGGCCCACCCCTGCCCCTGGGAAATACACCCTCGTCCTGTTCTTATCCTTGGAGCAAAAATACCTGTCAACATAATGAACCTGACTATCACAAACAAAAACCCGGCGGTCAGGAGAGGGGCCAGAAGGAGGGGTGGGTGAAGGGGGGAGGGGAGAGCGGGAAGGTAGGGGAGGGACCTGCTGTGAAGAACGAGGGGAAATAGGTTCCTTGCACGTGACGTCACATACTCTTCTTGGCGGCAGCAGACGATGCATGTAGCGTTGTGCGGGACCGAGCCCGTATCAGCTGACGTGCGAGGTACTTTGGTAATCATACGAGACAGTGAATTTGCCAAGATGCCAGCATTCTGTGGCGTTATTGGGTGAGCAAACAAGCAGACATAGTTCCCGGAAAAGTTTTTCTTCCGACTACCAGCAGTAGACAAGAGATATGGAGGGAAGAGCGAGAAAATAACAAGAGAACGGCGAGGGAAGTGGCTGGAAACTCTGGCAAGAGCTGTCCTAACCAAGGCTGGAAAAAGGCATCTCCTCGTGTGCAGTGATCATTTTTTGAGTGGTAAGTACACATTTGTTTCCTATTTAATGCACAACATTCGAATAAAGTCAATAATTTAACCGAGAGACACACAAAAGTGGCACAGGATTCAGTAACTCACCAGCGGCGCCACCACTACCACCTGCACTAAAAAGACACAGACCAGACATCTGATCATTGTTCCTTGAAGGAATTCCTTATACTATGAACAATTATATTCTCTGTACCTATTAACGGTATCTTGTACAGGTAAACTAACCATGTCAAATCAAACTTCACCGACTCTAACCCTAACTTTATGACAGTGTGCTCTCTTACTGTTTATAATGTGCCATGCAGGGCTACAAAATTTTATATTATATGGCTTATATTGCCATTTTTTTCCTGCTTCCCTTTTCAACAGTCAGTCATTGTTACGTATCTTAGTCAATAACAAGGACTGCATATTGGTTAAGTTTAGTTTTTAACTGAATTTCACTGTTATGTTGTCTGGCACACCTTAAGATTAAAGGTAATTGTTGAGTTGAGCTCCGCAGCTCCAAAAGATGACATTACACCTCCCTATCATAACGGACTAAATCCATTATTAGGCCTTTCTCTTTAATTCTTTTTAATTTTAAGTACTAGCTCTATCATATTATGGTTCAGGGACATGAATTTAATCCCTTAACTATAATAAGGAGGCGTAATATCGTATATTGAAGGCGTGGAGCTCAACTCAATAATTATCAGATTAAATTTTATATTGGTAATTTTGGGTTTATGGATTTAAAACAATGCTCACCAGAAAAAGCATGACCTTTAGTCTGGAAAAAAAATATATTGTCTTAGAAAGTGACCGCTGAGGTAAAGTCATTATTAACCCTGCATTCTATTTGTTACTTCAGGACGGCCAGCAGTCCTTGAGGATACTAATAATCCAGACTGGGCCCCAACACAGAACCTTGGTCATCGTAAAGTGTCCCAGGAATTGGTCGCCATCAGTTGTGCTCGACATCAAAGGATCCATGAGAGAAAGTTGAAGAAGGATAAGGAGATGTTTATGGCAGCGCAGACATTCATGGACATACAGGAATACACTCAACCTTTCAGTGACGAAGTTCATGTTGGTAAGTGGTTATGTTGATATATGCCATCAACAAGTAGCCTGTTCCATGTTTTTTTTATGGAAATACAGACCTTTTCATTAAAAAAAACAAAAAAAAACATTCATATCAACATAAAATGTATTCTCATCCTCTTTGTTGGTGTAAGTTAGGAAACCTCTTCTAAAATGGGTATGAATTTTCACGGGTGTAAGTTGTTATGGGAGTGTATTACTATCTTCTCACAATATTCTTATACCTTTCAGAACAACAGGAACAGTTGTCCCTACTAGCCATCGGCCAGACATTTCAGACAGAGAAGCAAACCATTCTGTCTAAACCAGCTGCCTGCCAGACAGAAACAGTAACAGTTACAACTGTTGGCTGCCAAACCGACCTCACCCTAATGGAGATGACCATGTTTGATCAGCAGTATGAGGACTTGAATCAGTTACGAAGAGAGGTGTATGAACTCCGCTCTACAGTAGGTGACTATAATAACCTCAACCTCAGTAATGATGATGAAAAAGTATTTTTTTTTATACAGGGCTGCCAAGCTATGCTGTACTGATATGCATTTTTAATTATATTTGCCTCAATATTACCCATTCAATTAATTCAAAGCTATCCCCATTTCAAGAATTTGTTATGTTTCTGATGCATCTTCGTTTAAACACATGCTTCCAGGATTTGGCCTACAGATTTAATGTATCTCTTTCAACTGTGTCAAGGATATTTTATAAATGGGTAGATACAGCAGATACAAAATTAAGACATTCCATTGTTTGGCCTGGAAGAGAATATCTTAGGCTAGCAATGCCTGCATGCTTCCGCAGGAATTTTGGTGACAGAGTCTGTCATACTTGACTGTTTTGAAGTGACCTTGGCTACTCTTTCCTCCCTAATGGTCAAGACAGTTACTTGGTCAAATTATAAACACAATAACACCATGAAATTCCTCATAGGCATTACTCCCACAGGATGCATATCATTCATATCTAGAGGTTGGGGTGGTAGGGTCAGTGACAAGACCAATACCGAGAAGTGTGGCATTTTGGAAAATTTGCTACCTGGTGATATTGTGCTTGCTGATAGAGGGTTTGGAATTGAGGAAAGTGTAGGATTATACCATGCAAGTTTATATATTCCATCATTTACCAGAGGAAAATCTCAGTTGTCAGCCTTTGAAGTTGAAAATACTAGGAAAATTGCCAATGTAAGAATTCATGTAGAGAGAGTAATTGGGTTGGTTCGTCGTAAACATAAGATTTTTCAAGGTCCACTTCCAATAGAATTAGTAAAAGGTAATGACAGCAATGAGACTACGCTAGATAAAATAGTTAGGATATGTTGTGCACTTGTTTACTATTGTCCAGGCATTGTACCAATGACTTCATAAATGTAATCTAATTACTTATTTATGTTTAATATGTAATTTTTAATCTAGCCTTCTTCCCAAAAAGTGGGATGGCAGATTAAATTAATTGGTATATGTAATCCAATTAATTACATTATCCATTTCCATACAATAAAGTAAAAACAAAGATTGTTACTATAACCATATAGTGTCTCTTAGTAACCCTTTTTAATGGGGGAGGGGGGCCTATGGATAGAAGCCTTGACAGGCCTAAGAAGACCCACTATTTGTATGTGTTAAGATGGCCTAAATGTAAATCATGGCATTAACAGTGACATACAGACTATCATTATCTCAATCAATTAGGGCATACGCCGGGCAGTGCGTAGCCACATATCCACCCTATGACGCCAGCCTCGGGGGTTCCTCCGGTCTAGTCTCCATGCAGGCCCCCTTCCCATCCCAAGTACGTACTTCATGGCAAGTAATAGGTGTCGAATCAGTCTCATGCAATAATCGTTGATTTGACACAGTCATTCCAGCGATACCCTATGATCCTGCGTAGACACCCATTACCAAAGGCATCAATCCGCCTCTCCAAGTCACTATTCAGTGTCCATGTCTCACAGCCATTGAGTAAAACAGGGAGCACAAGCGACTCGAAGATCTGGATCTTTGTCCTTCTGCACAGGTATCGACAACGCCATATACTTTGGCTGAGCGAGTCCATAATGCCGTGGGCCACGCAAATCTAGATCTAGAGTCTGAGGATTTTCTGAAAGTAATACAAGATAATTTTCTCAAGCAGGCAGTAACAGAGCCCACCAGGGGTAACAACATTCTGGACTTGGTCTTAACTAACACCGAGTATATGATCAGCGAGCTAGATGTTGGGGGAGAATTAGGTGGCAGTGATCACAAGGAAATTAGGTTTAAATTAGACTGGGCGGTGACCCATGAACTCAACCCTGTGTTGGTGCCCGACTTTAGAAGAGCTGATTATGAGGGGCTCAGAAGACACCTTGAGGAGGTAAATTGGGAAACCTTAGGGCTTGATGAGGGCCAGATCTCAGGGCTGGAACCGGAAAGACAGGGGAACCAAGTAGAAATGACCTACAATAATTTAGTTAGAGAAATTGCAGAGGGTCAGAGAAAGCATATCCCTTACCAAGCACGTAGGAAGGAAAATAACGACCCCAAATGGATGACCCGCAGACTCAAGCATGAAATAGGCTTGAAGAGAGGAATTTATAGGAAAATAAAGAACGGAGAGATCCACCTCAGGGGTAGGTATGTTGAGCTAGCCAGGTCGGTGAAGAAGAACACCCGCCTAGCAAAAAGAAATTATGAGATTAGGGTCCCCAACGAGGCCAAGAGCGATCTCAAGGGCTTCTTCAAATTATACAGGACGAAAACAAGGGACAGAATTGGACCGTTGAAAACAAACACGGGCGAGCTCGTTGAGAATGGAGAAGATATGAGCCAAATGATGAATGACTATTTCCTCTCAGTTTTCACGCAGGAAAATCTAACAACCATTCCGGAGAGAGTTCAGATATATGAGGGTGACGAGAACGACAAGTTGAGGGATGTGATCATCACTAGGCAAGTAGTCCAGGATGAGATTGGTAGGTTGAAGAAAAACAAATCGCCGGACCCAGACGAAGTATTCCCAAGGGTTCTGAAAGAGTGCAAGGAAGTCCTTAGTGGCCCTCTTGCCGATATCTTTAAGATGTCGGTAAATTCTGGGTATGTGCCCAATCAATGGAAAGTAGCTAATGTGACGCCGATTTTCAAAAAGGGAGACAAGTCAGCCACCTCAAACTATCGCCCAATTAGCTTAACATCAGTTGTAGGAAAGATGTTAGAGTCAATTATAGCCCGGAGCATTCGGGACCATCTAGAAAAGCATAATTTAATTAATGATTCACAACATGGGTTCACAAAGGGTAGGTCTTGCCCTACTAACCTGTTGTCCTTCTACACTAAAGTAATTGAGGCGGCTGACAGAGATGAAAACTATGACATATTATATCTAGATTTCATTAAAGCGTTCGACAAAGTCTCTCATCACCGGCTATTACTAAAATTACAGGCTCATGGCGTAGATGGGAAAGTTTTGAACTGGATCAGGGCGTGGCTTAGTGGTAGGAAGCAGAGAGTGCAAATCAATGGTAGGAAATCTGAATGTGACATTTGCTAGTTTCCAATCCGACGGAACTTTTCCAGCTGTTAAAGAGGAGGAGGAGGAGGAGGAGGAGGAGGCGGAGGAGGAGGAGGAGGAGGAGGAGGAGGAGGAGGAGGAGGAGCAGCAGGAGGAGGAGGAGGAATACATTGGAATACATAGGAAGAACAGACACCAGAAGACCTGTCGATCTATGGGGAGGAGGAGGAGGAGGAGGAGGAGGAGGAGGATTAGTTGTGGTGGTGGTGGTGGTGGTGATGACGGTGAAATAGTGAAGGTGACATTGGAGGAGGAAGAGACTGAGATAGAAGTGGTGAAATGGAACACATGAAAACGTGATAGAAAAGACGACAGTAAGCCTATTGGTTTTCTGCATTAGTGATATAATCTGTTCGTCAGGCACTTGAGTAATCAGCAGAACTTATTAAAACAGTTGCTATAAATAAGTACAGGGACATTGAATTAACTCTGATCAGTGCGAATTTTAAATTAGTTGATTGTTTTCGGAATTGATTACTTCTGCAGGGTGGTTTTTCCAATGGCGAATGACTCAATTCAGGAAAAAAAAATATCTGCCTAAGTCTGTGTTATATCTCGGCTTGAATCAGTAGTAGGATTGCTGATGAGAGGGATGGAGGATAGATGATGAAGGCAGTGGTGGCGGTGGTGGAAGAGGAGGGTAAAGAAGGGGTCAGCTTGGAATATGAAGAGGGTCAGGGCAGGGGGTCCGTGTCGTGTGTGTAAGTGCTGGATGGCCTGTCCTAACCGCGAATCTTTACGCTAAGAAGGCTACATGGGGTCACCGGGCTCGTCTTACCGTTCCTTGTGTGTGTGAGTGGGTGGGGGGCGCACGCACGTGCCTTTTGAGAGACTCATGAAGGCTGATTAACTCTCAGAAAGCGATGACTAATTTATAACTGACTGGCAGAATGATTGACTGTGGGTTTGAAATTTAAATTAACTAGCTGACTGACATGCTGGCTGATGTAAATGAAAGCCTGGTAAACTGAAATGAAGGATCACATGATCAATGGACATTGACTTAGTGGGATTATGTTGAACTGATTAAGTGAGATGATAAACCGATTGTCCGATTTATTTAATAGTTAATGAGGGGTTAACCTTCGGAGGACTCTGCGTGTGGGCTCCTGGAACGTCTGGAGCCTCCCGGAGGATCACCAACTGCCCTACCTATCAGATGAGCTCAGAAGGCTGAGTGTGAACATGGTGGGGCTCTCTGAGACGAGGAGGCCTGTCAGTATCGAGACCAGTGAGGGGGAGCTCATCTACTACTGGTCCATCGTGAGCAATGGTGTCCGGCTTATGGGAGTAGCTATGGGCATCTCCAGCCGACTGAAGCCGATGTGGTTGACATTACTCTGGTTGATGAGCATATAATGAGAGTGAAGCTAAAGCAAACACTGGGCTTCATGTCACGTTGTAGCAGTGTAGGCTCCTACCGAGATGTGTGAAACTGAATAGAAGGAGATGTTCTACGCCAAACACGACTCCGTATTAGACCCCCTCCTATGAGACACAGTCATTGTCTTGAGCGACTCCAATGCTACCACTGGCACTAACAGGGTTGGCTACGAGATGTGTTGGTTTCCATGGTTCTGGTACCAAGAATAGCAGCAGGTCTCTCCGTCTTTGTTTTGCAAGATCAAGGAGGTTAAGACTTGCGGGTTCTTGGTAGCACTATAAACACTTGCCTGCGCCACAACGGGTTAGGGCCGACCATCACGTCCTAACAAGAAAGCCTACCGGCACCATTGGCTGACAAGTAAAAAAAAAGGCCGGAGATGCACCATTGGACTTGGTCGTAAGTATTAGTTGGTGGATCCTGCAGAACTGGGTTTTCCGAAGTGTTGAGTTCTTTGCAACTGATCATGGGCATGTTGTTGCAACACTCGAGTTCAGTGTTAGGCCAAGAAGAATCTCGAGATGCAACATTACTGTGTTCAACCTCAAGAGGCTGAAAGACCTGGTATGTGCTCACGAGTATGCAGTGATAGTCTTAAATCGGTTCAATGTCCTCATCACTCTTGAGGACCTTATAGAACTGTGGGATACCTTCAAACGTGAGGCCCTTCGAATTGCAAAGGAATGCATCGAAGAGCGCCCGAGATCTAGGAGTAGATTTGCCTCGATGGAGACGCTGGAGAATATTGAGGAGAGTCGTGCTGCCAGACTTGATGGGAATCGGGACCAATATAGGGTCTGTCGCGTAGGACTAGTGCTCTCCTGAGGAGAGACAAGGAGAGGTATGTCAGGGGTCTTGTCGAAGAAGCCGAGGGCTATTTAAATGCGAATGACCTTCGACCTGTTTACGGAGCCCAGAAGAAGCTCCGCTTCAAGCCGCCCTCTCAGGTGAGCTTAATTCGAACAACTATTGGCTGCCTCGTGTCTGACATGGATGGGCAGAGGACTCGTTGGCCTGAGTACTTTGAGCAGTTGTACACGGCGGACCCTCCAGGGGGCAGCTTCCAGTTTCTTGCTTGCAGGTGGCGGATGATGATCCGCCGAGGTCAGAGGGGCTATTGCAAAGTTGAGGAGTGGAAAAGCACCTGGTATCTGTAACATCAATGCGGAGCAGCTCAAAGCTGGAGGTGAAGCCATGATCCACGGGATGCACGGCAATCTGATACCATTCCTCCTGACTGGAAGAGGGTTCGTCCCTATCTAGAAAGTGAAAGAGGACCATCAGGACCTCAACAACTACCGTGGTATTACACTACTTAGTGTGCCGAGTAAGGTCCTTGCCCATCTATTGCTGATGCGATTTCGCAGCCAGCTGCTGAAGATGCAAAGATCTGAACAGTCTGGATTGGGGGAGGCGGTGGCTGAGTCGTCAAAGTAACGGCCTCGTGTTCAGGAGGACGCGAGTTCAATCCCCGCCCGGTGCCACCAAGCTGGGATTTTTCAGCCGCCGCCGAGTGGCTTAAAACTACCCACATGCTGTCCAGAAGACCACCTATCAACCCGGACTCTAGATTCAAGGATCAAAAATGAGCTCTGGGAGGGCAGCATGAGCCAATGCAAGATGGCGCCACTATAAACACTCGCCTGCGCCAGAACGGGCTGGGCCGACCATCAGGACCCACCGGAATGAAGCCTTGGATCGACCATCAGGATCCACCGGGAAGAAGCCTACCGGCGCAATAGGCAGCAATGTAAAAAAAAAAAAAAAAAAAAAAAAAAAGTCTGGTAAGTCGACATCTGACCATATCCTAGCGCTTTGCGTACTGGTGGAGAGCCGACGTGAGTTTCGACAGGGATGGTTGCAGCCTATGTCGATCCTAAGAAGGCGTTTGACTCAGTGCATCGCGAGTCACCCTGGGATCTCTTACGACTCCGTGGGAGTCCTGCAAGGACTATTGGTTTGCTGACTGGCCTATATTCTGGGACTGAGATATCTGTGGTGTGTGTGTGGGGGGGGGGGGTTGTCCAGCCTCTTTCCCGTGAATGCGGGAGGAGGCAGGGCTGTGGCCTTGCCCCATCGCCTTTCAACTCTTGCATGGACTGGGTACTGGGCAGAGTTGTGGACCAGAGTCATTGTGCAGCATCCATTGGCATTACGAATGCAATTGACCTTGTTTTTTGCGGTGATGCAATAATATCTGCGGAGTAGCTGGAAGTTTTTGTGATGGTTCTCGAGGCACTATACGAGGAGGCGAAACCCTAGAGACTTGAGGCTTCCTGGGCCATCGCCAAGGTGCAGGTGTTTGGAGGCTTGCTAGGTGAAATAGTACAGTCTGTTCAGTGTTCATGCTTGTAGCAAGGACATTGAGATCTTGGAAAATATTACATACCTTGGTAGTGTAGTTCATAATAACGGTGAGTCTCACCAGGAAGTCTTATGGCGGATTGGTTTGGCCCACGGCTCAGCACGAGTATACGACGTTGTCGATACCTGTGTAGAAGGACAAATATCCGGACAAAGATCCGGATCTTCAAGTCCATTGTGATCCCTGTCTTACTCTATTGCTGTGAGGCATGAACATTAAATAGGGACATTGAGAGGCGGATTGATACCATTGGTAATAATTGTCTACGCAGAATCATGGGAATTTCTGGAATGACTTTGTGCCAAACCAGTGACTACTCCGCGAGACTGATTCGACATATATTACCTGCATAGCCCGTCAACGCTAATTCCGGCTATACGGGCATATGGCACGTTACCCAGAAGTCGACTCCGTTCAACGAGTTGTTTCTGTAAGAGACAATCCTAAGTGGAGGAGGCCAAGGGGACGCCCACAGAGTTCGTGGTTTGAGCAAGTCGATAGATCCTCCCAGCAGGTAGGTACTCAGGATGGGAAGAGGGCCTGCATGGAGACTTTCACGAAGGGGACCACCGGACTTGGCGTCGGAGGGTGGGCGGGTCGACGAGCTCCCCGGCGTATGCCCCCATTGATTGATTTTTTGAATAATGAGGTCTCTGACTCATTTCCAACTGACCACGGCTGATAATAGTTTAACAAAATTATTGACCAAATGTCTAATTCAATAAACAGATCAATAAATAGCTGAACCCAACAGATAATTAAGTGACTGACTGGTGGCTGAACGAGCGAGCGATTAACTGATTTATTATCTTGTTGACTCTTTCAATGATTAAATGGCTGGCCAGCCGATGGACTGACTAGGCCGATGATGAGATAAATGGATGGATGGGCGGTTGCATGGGCGGATGTATGATTGTCTAAATGGGTAAATAACTGAATGACTGAATGCATGAATGGGCGTCTGAATAGGAACACATTTAGGCACAATTTGACTTGGAAAATATTAGACGGTTGGTCCGACATAATATGGATTATTGACCCAGTGAAAGGCCAATGGACACACACACACACACACACACACACACACACACACACACACACACAC
>NC_066515.1:4895596-4925596 GCF_024679095.1 Eriocheir sinensis
CTGGAAAATAAAACAAAAAGCAGGAAAGATGTGTGTGTGTGTATGTGTGTGTGTGTGTGTGTGTGTGTGTGTGTGTGTGTGTGTGTAAACGATTTTATCTAATTACACTAAAATGGAGTAGATTGAGTCTCTCTCTCTCTCTCTCTCTCTCTCTCTCTCTCTCTCTCTCTCTCTCTCTCTCTCTCTCTCTCTCTCTCTCTCTCTCTTCCTCGATTTTCTTTCTATTCCTTTGATATATTAGTCTTTTGTCTCGCGTCCCAATCTGTTTTATTCTTTATTTTATTATTCTCTTATTTCCTTCATCCCTCTTTCCGATTTGTCGACTTCCCTTTCCTTTGCTTCCATTCCTTATTTTTTTTTCCATTTATCATATCTCTTTACCTTATCATCTTTCTATTCCCTTTACAGTCTTTTAGTGTTTCTTTCCCTTCTCTTGATGTTTCCCCTATTCTTACAACTCCCTTTGCTCTCCTTTTCCCTTCTTTTATTGGTCTGTGTATCCCGTATCTTTCGCCTTCGCCTCCTTTTCTATTCTCATATTTTCCCTCTTTTCATGCCTTTTCTCTTATGTTCTCTCCTACTCTCCTCCTCCTGCTCGGCCGTAATCGAATCTATCACTCAACCAGCGTTCGCTCTTTGCCTTTCCTCCCCTTTTTTCTTTACCTCCTTCCTATCCTATTTCAACGTTTCCTTCTTATTTTCTCGCCGAATTTCCTCTTCCTTCGATCGTTCACCGTTTCGCGTTTCTATATTTCTTTCCCTCTTTTTTTCCGTCACTCACTCATTCCCCGTTTCAATCTTTTTCTTTTATATCTTTTACCTTGCACCTTCCTGCTTATTTTCACGCTTCCTGCATCGTTTCCTCACTCCATGTTTCCTTTGTTTCCTCCCCACACTGTCCTACCTCACTGTATGATTCATCTTCTCATTTTGTGTTTGTTGTCTATCGGTCCCAACTATTCAATTATTCCGTCCCTTTATCCATTATTCTCCCCCTATTTTTTTTATATTTAATTTCCCTCTCCTCTCCCTCACTGCAGGTCGCCTCCGTTCATCTGTGCTTCTTCCTTCCTTTCTTCCTTCCTTCCCCCTTTCCTTTTTTTCTTTTAATTTCACATTCCCTGCCGTTCTGTCTCCATCCCCTCTTTTATTTCTTAGTCATTCGTGTGATATTCCTCTTTCTTCCACTATCTTTGATTTCTCTCGATTCTTTTTTTTTTGCTTTACCTTATGCTCCACTGCTCCACAATCCATTCCTTTGTCTCCCCTTTCCCTCTTGCTGTAACTTTTTCTTACTCTTATCCACCATTCTTCCATCTCTCCTCTCTTTCTCACTCATTCTCACGATAACGCCTTCCTCAATCCTTCTGTCCGCATGTCCGTTCGTCCATGCATTCCTTCCTCGCTGCGTTCATCCATCCCATGTCCCTCTCCATCCCGCCCGTCATTCCCTCTCTCCTTCCACCACTTTTTCCTGCTGCCTTGCAGAAGGATAAACTGCCCCATAAAGGATCCCGTGACCTGAGAGAGAGAGAGAGAGAGAGAGAGAGAGAGAGAGAGAGAGAGAGAGAGAGAGAGGGAGTTAATGATCATTAAAAGGTCATCAGGCTGCTAATGACTTTGTGTGTGTGTGTTTGTGTGTTTTGTTTGTGTGTGTGTGTGTGTGTGTGTGTGTGTGTGTGTGTGTGTGTGTGTTTGTTTGTTTGTTTGTTTGTTTGTTTGTTTGTTTGTGTGTGTGTGTGTGTGTGTGTGTGTGTGTGTGTGTGTGTGTGTGTGTGTGTGTGTGTGTGTGTTTGTTTGTTTGTTTGTTTGTTTGTTTGTTTGCGTGTGTGTGGGTGTGGGTGTGGGTGGGTGGGTGTGGATGTGCATGTGTGTGTATATATATATATATATATATATATATATATATATATATATATATATATATATATATATATATATATATATATATATATATATATATATATATATATATATATATATATATATATATATATATATATATATATATATATATATATATATACATATATTTATTTATTTATTTATTTATTTATTTATTTATTTATTTATTTATGTATTTATTTTTCATTTATTTTTTATTTATTTATATGATTGGGGAGTTGGCCACCAAACACCTGCCTCACCCGCCATGAACCACTTCCGGTAAACTCCATTCGGCGAGCGACGGGTTACAGCAAACCTGGTGCAGTACATTTACTTGCATACTAGATCACGACCAGTGGCTCACCTCATTGCCGGGTTGGCGGGGATTCTGGTGATTTGCTGTTGACAGGCGTGGTATCTCACGCCTTCGCCAAGCAACACTTTTACCGAGGCTTAAAGAAATATTCACACTTATTTACCTCACCTGTTACGCAAGATAGACAAATTATGTTCACGCCATTTTATAAAGCAGTGATTGTACAACTATACTCAATTTTAAAGACTCAGTAAGTTAAGAATCGAAACTAGTTACGGTGAGTGTAATTCAGAAACTAATATTTAATGTCAATAACACGTATTACATATTATCGACACATGCAGCAATTATGGAATCACCTTTAGAACGAAGTTTGCTGTATATTAGATTGCGATGTAAGAAGAGAGAGGAAAGGTTTGTACGAACATGCGCATCATAATTAATCAACTTATCATGTAGTTAGTCAAAGAGGTAACATTTCCACATAAATCTTTCATTATAATCTTATTCTACATTTTTACTCACCGTAATTACTTACTAGTAGTTGTGTACTTGATGGAATTTGAAAATTGTGTAATAGTTATGTAATTACTACTAAAAAAAATGTAAACAACAGTTCCCTATGTTGTGTTACAGGTTAGTCAATAAATACAAATATTATTTTCATCCTATATACGAGAAGATGTTGGTTGTCTGGGGCGTGAGACACCACACCCGCCAACAGCCAGTCAGCAGCGTCCTCACCACCCGTCTATGGCTTTAGCTGAGTGAATGCACTATAGTAGCAGTGTTAAAGTCGTCGTCGTCGTAGTAGTAGTAGCAGTAGTAGTAGTAGTAGTAGTAGTAGTAGTAGTAGTAGTAGTAGCAGTAGTAGTAGTAGTAGCAGCAAAACTAGTAGTTGATATGGTATACATTAACGAGTTATATGTATGCCAGCCACCCATTGGACCAACGCAACACCACAGCAACGGTGCTAAGTTTGTCAGTCAGTAGGAGGGAAAGAGGGGCGGATAAGGGGAAGGCAGAGATGGATGTGTGGAGAAAAACTAGCTATGCATTTTTCCTGTTATATTTTCTTTAATTTCCACGGCTACACATGCAGGCATGGACCTACACACCCGCGCCTGCACACACACACACACACACACACACACACACACACACACTCACACACACGATTGCGAGTCCATCTCGTGATCAGGCCTTGGTGAATTACACACACACACACACACACACACACACACACACACACACACACCGCTCCGGTGGCTCAATCGGTAGTGCGCTGTGAGGCTTAACGACCAAACAGGTGGCGGTTCGAGCCCCGCTCATGCCGGATTCTTTCGGTTGACTAGGAGTGGTTACTGTACCCCCTTGAGCAAAGGGGATGGGGTGTGTGGTGCGTGAGGTCCTGGCAGTACCCAGAAATCGACGATAATGAGCACTTGCTCTCGTCGGGAGGGTACCTGCTGGCGAAAGCGAGTCAAACTCGTGATCAGGCCGTGGAGAATTACACACACACACACACACACACACACACACACACAGACAATTGAAAATCAGTTGGAATATGTGTGTGTGTGTGTGTGTGTGTGTGTGTGTGTGTGTGTGTGTGTGTGTGTGTGTGTGCGCGCGAGCGTGTGCCTGTGTGTTTATAGTGACTCCCACGCTATTTTCTCATATTGTCCTTCACTTTTTATCGTCAGCTGCGTAATGAGTTTGTACGTAGACGCCCACCACACAGAGAGAGAGAGAGAGAGAGAGAGAGAGAGAGAGAGAGAGAGAGAGAGAGAGAGAGGTGGGGGAGGGGGGCTAGTTTTCCCTCCTACTTGTCTACATTCCCACGGCACACACATCACACGTACAGGCGGTGCAATCTTTTCATCACCTTTGTTACACGTTCGCAAAGCTTTTAGTTCCCTTCCCGTTTTGTAATTCTTCTCCCGATGATGATAATAATAATAATAATAATAATAATAATAATAATAGTAACAAAGATGATGTTAATGATAATTTCCCTACGTTATCTTCCTCCTCACCGCCCCTCCTCATCAGTCTCTTCCATTTCCTCCCATTCCTTCCGTTTTTCCTCCTTACGCTCTTCCTCCTCCTTTTCCTCCTCATTCCCTTCCTCCTGCCTCTCCTCGTTGTCTCCGTGATCATCATCATCTTACTACTACCTTTCCTTCTCTTCCTCCTCCTCCTCCTCCTCCTCCTCTCCTCCTCTCCTCTGTGGTTGGGGGTGAAAAAATTCCACCACCGCATTCCCTGCGTGTCGTAAAAGGCGACTAAAAGGGACTTCTTCCTTTCTCTACGGACTATTATTTTTTCCCCTTTCTATGGGTAGTCTATCCAAGGGTTGTCACCCTCCCTTACACTTTGATTACACATCCCCTCCTTTCCTTCTTTTCTACAGGCATTCTACCCAGCCTCTAGTCTCAGTCTTCCTCCGATGTTTCTCTCACTATCCCGGGAGGTTCTAGTCACTTCGGAGTCTTCGCGGCGGTGTTCTTTTTTTCCTGCGGAAGTCCTCGGAGCACACCTGGTGACAGGTGCCTTGGGCTAGGGCCCGCAAGGCTCGTGCTTGAAGGGGGACACATGTTGTGATGCTCTTGGGTGGCTGACTCCTTTCTCTCTGCCTAGTGTGTGTGATGGGTAACCACGCCGGCCCCAGTTTTTTTGGGACAAAGCTCAAGGACAAATTCGACCGGGTTGACAAGGTTGCCAGCTTCAAATCCGGAGGCCCATCACTAATAATGGCCATTTTCTGTTTTTTTCTGTCCCTGCGGAGGTCTTCATACCTTTACTTTCGTGGGGCACTGGGAAACCGCAGTATCTGTTTTCTATACATTTAACTTTTTAAAATTGTATTATGGTGACACCCTTAATTAAGTTTACAGAAACTGCGCCCTATTTGCTTTCATTGTCAGTTAAGAAATTGCTAATCCAAAATGCTGACCAACCTGAGGGATTGAGAAGTATGTTGCGAGAAGTTTGCTCCTAAGTATTTTAGAAACTCCTCTGCTTGTCGCTTTTGTGTTAGCGACCGTAAGTATGACGAATCGAAAATGAAATATGACATTTTAGAAAAACAACACGAATCCCTGAAGGAGTTTGTTGCGACCAACATAGCTGTGCCGCAGACTAGCGACACTGCCCCTTCTTTGCCCAACCCGACCGTACCGACCTATGCCCAAGTCACGAGAAATCCGAGAAGCACCTGATGACGGTTTCATTCCTGTAATGAATACTTATATATATATATATATATATATATATATATATATATATATATATATATATATATATATATATATATATATATATATATATATACTTATACGCCAAGAAAAAATGTTGGAACTCACGACCTTCAATCGATTTGCTATTTTAAAGGAGAAAGTTGAAAAGGAACACGAAACTCGGTTGATTGGCGATTCAATGGTCAGAGGTCAGTCAACAGAATTTTGCGGTCGTGTTTCATATGAGAAACTTAAGCGCATGTGTTTCCCTGGTATAGGTGTAGATGGCATCACTGCGGCGCGCGGCGATGTTATGACCGGCTCAGACCAAAACTTACTGTTCGTCATTCATGTCGGAACAAACTACGTAAGGGCCAATCGTTCAGAAGAATTAATGGAAAAGTATCGTAGACTCATCCGACAATTCAAGGAAAAAGCAAACAACATAATGATATCTGGTATCCTCCTGCGCATGAGAGAAAGTAACACCTTTTACAGTAAAGCCTTCAGCACTAATAACCGACTAAAGCCATTATGTGGTCAAGAAAATGTCGAGTTTGTAAACTTTTGGAATAACTTCTATGGTGCGAATGACTTGTACGAACGCGATGGTGTACTTCTATATACAGTCGGGGCGGCTCGACATGGGAAACTCCTCAATGAGCAGGTGTCACTTTTTAGAGCAAAAAAAAAAAAAAAAAGCAGAGAATCCCGACAGAGAACGCCACGTAAGCAATTAAAGGACCATCAACAAATCCCACCATGACCATATAAACGCGTGTTACGTAAACGCCCGCAGCATTCGAAATAAATTCACAGACCTGGAAGAACTTGCTGCAACGGAAAACTTCCACATTATCGCCGCCGCGGAGTCATGGTTGAATACAAATAACAGAGATTTTATTGCGGAATTTAACTTACCCGGCTATTCAATTTTTCTTTGCGACAGAGAAAACAGAGTTGGTGGTGGCGTCATCTTATATATTCGTGCTGGTTTAAATCCACGTGTTATCAATGTAGAAAGAATAAATAATATAGACACCGTTTTCGTAGAAATTAAAAACCGTTCAAGTAAATTAGTTATTGGCATTGTTTATAGACCGCAAACCCAAGCAATGGAAATAGACAGAAAACTGTTCGAACAAATTTATAACATATGCAATCAATTTGAAACTGTAATTATGGGAGACTTTAACTTACCAATAAAGAGTTGGGGAGACTCGTTAAATATACACTCAGGTCACGATCTATACGGTAATTTATTAGAAAGTGCGCTTTATCAGCATGTTAACAAACCAACTCGCGAATATAACATCCTCGATCTAGTTCTCACAACTAAAGAAAGCCTAGTTAATGATCTCAATGTTGGTACAGAATTCAGCGACAACGATCATCGAATGATTTCGTTTAAAATAAAAATAAAAGAGGATATGAAAACGAGTGAAGAAATAATACCTGATTACCGACGTGCTGATTTTGACAAACAAAGAAATTTACTAGCGAATGGAGACTGGAGCGAAATTTCTGCAGCCTCAGATATAAATAAAGCTTGGGAAACATTCACAGAAACTTTAAGTAAAGCCGTGAATTTATGCGTACCATTCCGTAAAAGACGACCAACAGCCAACTGGAAGCCTAAGTGGTGGAACAATCAACCCAAACGCCAAATTGTGAATGAGAATCAAGCGCGTCGCAAACACTTGAATACAAATAATGAAACAGATAAAATTGAATTCCAATGATTTCGCCAAGAAATAAAAAGAATCATACGTCTCGATAAAAGAAACCTAGAGCTTCATATTGCAAGCGCCAGCAAAACAAATCCTAAAGATTTTTTTGCCTACGTAAGAAATACAAAAGTTCTCACCCCCAGTATTGGCCCAATAGCAACTGTAAATGGCGAATTCACAAATGATGATGAAGAAATCGCTAACATATTGAGTGATTTTTTGGCCTTCATTTTTACAGAAGAAATCTTATCCGAGAGGCAACCGGAAGCCCCTAGATATATTGATGACACATCCTTGAGTAGTATTAGCGACATTGTAGAAAGTGATAAAGTACAAATTATCGATAATTTTAAAGTAAACAAAACGCCCGGCCCAGATAAAGTATTCCCGCGTATTCTTAAAGAGGCAAAACATCAGATCAGCAAGCCCCTCTTGAACATATTCTCAAAGCTGCTGAACACAGGAACAGTACCACTAGAATGGAAACTCGCTGACGTAACACCTATCTTTAAAAATGGCGACAAGTAACAACCAGGTAATTATCGACCGATCAGTCTAACTTCAATCGTATGCAAAATTTTTGAGACGATCATTCGTGGAAAATGGTAGGTTTTTTTTTTTTTAAGATAACAGACTAATTAAGGATTCGCAGCATGGTTTTGGAAACAAACGTTCCTGTTTGACTAACCTTCTCGATTTCTTCAGCTACATCTTTAATGTATTCGATGAAAGTCAATCAGTAGACATTGTATATTTGGACTTTCAGAAAGCATTTGACAAAGTCCCTCACAACCGCCTCCTTAGCAATTTGCAAGCTCACGGTATTAATATTCATAAGTGGCTCAAAGACTGGCTTACCGACCGTAAACAGAGTTGTTATGAATGGTGTATCATCTAACTGGCGAGATATCAAAAGCGGTGTTCCACAGCGGTAGGTGTTGGGACCTGCTCTGTTTTTAGTGTCAGTAAATGACATTGACGAGGGGCTATCGTGTAAAATATCGAAATTTGACGACGACACAAAAATAGCCAGCATAGTCACTACGACAATGGATAAAGAACGCTTCCAAGCTGATCTCGAACGTTTAAGTAGTTGGGCACGAACATGGCCAATAAATTTCAATATTGAAAAGTGCAAGGTTATGCATATCGGAATCAACAACCATCGTATTCATTATCAAATTAACGGAGCCAGCAAAGAAAAAGATCTTGGAGTAATAATTTCGAACGATCTTAAACTGAGTCAACATCGCACAGAATTAGTAAAAACTGCCAACAAACTGACCGGATTTATTGGTCATACATTTGAACACATATCAGAAAAAATAATATTGACACTACAATTCGTTAGTTCGCCCACATCTTGAGTATTGCGTTCAGGTTTGGTCCCCCTATTACAGAAAAGATATAGATAAACTCGAGAGGGTGCAGCGTCAAGCTACTAAAATGATCCCTAGACTGTGAAACAAACCGTACGAAGACAAACTTAAAGAACTGAACTTATTCAAAGCGCAGGCTAAGAGCTGACCTTATAGAAGTGTTTAGAAAATTCAAGGGATTCGATAACGTTAATGTTCATGATTATTTTACAGTCTCTCAATCAAGTGTAATAAGAAACAATGGATACAAAATAACGAGGAAGCGTTTCAAATCAAATGAATCAAAACACTTCTTCTTCAACCGTGTCATCAATGTATGGAATGGTTTGCCTCAAAACGTTGTCGAAAGCGAAACTATTTGCACGTTCAAAAAACGACTAGACAAATATTTAAAAGCTAACCCGAACATCCGCTATTTTGCTCCGGTCTAACATAAAGTAGTGTTAGTTTAGTTGACGTGTATGATCTTCCTTCTGTCCATGTAAAATTCCATTGTAGTTTTTCTATACTACATGGTATTCTTCCTTTTCGTGCCAGCCTCGGCTGGGACTGGTGGGAAGGGAGGAGCCTTCTCCTTTGCTGTCCTGTGTCTCTGACTCGTAGATTAGAGTTGATGGTAGCAACAACAAACATCCTAGTTAGGACCAAGAAATCTGTTGCTGTTTGCTTTCCCTTTGTACTCATTTGTACTCCTCCTCCTCCTCCTTGCCTGCCTTGCCTGCTCCCGCGCTAAGTTACCGCGCCACTTATGTTTGAGTCGGAGGCTGCTAATGAGATAAACCCAACGTTCTCTTGTTCTCCCGTGCCTGGCTGGGAAGAGTGGGAAACAGGGGAGGAGGGAGGGAGGGAAGAAGGAAGGATGGAAGGAAGGTAGTGAGAAAAGAGGGAAGGAGGGATGGAAGGAAGGAAGGTAGGAAGAAGGAAGGGAGGGATGGAGGAAGAAAAGAGGGAAGGAGAGAAGGAAAGAAGGAAGGAAGAAGGAAGGAAGGAAGAAATGGAGGGAGGAAGAAAAGAGGGAAGGAAGGAAGGAAAGAAGGAAGAAAGGAAGGAAGGAGGGAAGGAAGGAAGGAAGGAAAGAAGGAAGAAAGGAAGGAAGGAAGGAGGAAGGAAGGAGGGAGCCAGAAAGTAGATAATCGAACAAGAACGAGGAGACATAGTGAATGATAAAAGTAAGGTGGAAAGAATGAAGGAAGGGAGAAAAGAGGGAAAGAGTTGTTAAGAAAAGGAATAAAAGAAGGAAATGAAAGGAAAAAATGAAGGAATTGAAGAGGAAAGAGGAGATAATTATAATGATGGTCGTTTGGTTAAAAGTTCAGGAATAAAACGTTCAAGTGTAGTATGTTATTCTTTAATTAAAGTTGCTCAGTAATTGCAGAGGAGCTTATTCCTGCTTGCCGCTGCACCATTTGGTATGCGAGCAAGCGTGCGTGCTTCCGTGTGTGCCAGAAACTGATTAATTGCTTCACGCGCGCTCCGTCCAAAACCATGTGTGTGTATATACCCTTCGAATAATGTCAAAATACATAGATTTCATGCATGGTTTTCTAGCATTTTCCACGTGTTTTGAAATTTGCTTTTAGTGTAAGCTATTTTGTGATTTTTTTCCATTTCGAAATGAACGGTAGGTGGTGATTATTATGTGTATATTTTATAAGTATTGAGGTTATTTTCAGGTGTTGTCATTTCTTTTAAGCCCTTAAATGACTGGAAAGGTGATATTGTTGTCTCCCAAGAGAAACCATTGCTTCTTTCCCGATGATTGTTGACTTTGTTATTTTCTTAGTGGTCATTGGCTTCAGGAGTCGATATAAACAAGTGTGAGTAAGGGGGGTGATGGGGTGAGTCTGTGTGTGTGTGTGTGAGTGAGTGTGTGTGTGTGTGTGTGTGTGTGTGTGTGTGTGTGTGTGTGTGTGTATATATAAAGAAAATGCCGTCCGAGTGCTGTCTGGTCATGACGCCGCGGAAATGAAAAGAAAAACACTCGTCCTTCAGATAAATGAGGCTTGGCTGGCCATCATTACCACCACCATCACCACCACCATCACCTCCATCACGACTGCTACCATCACCTCCATTAATACCACCTTTACCACCGCCACCACTATAAAACCACAAAAAACAATATTAATATCACCCAACACCAGTCTCAATTGCTATCAATTATATCTTAATTAGCAGCATCATTATATAAATTTTCATCACCACCGCCGATAGCAACAGCAACAACTCTTTACTAATGCCACTGAAAGCGTGTGTGTGCAGGTAGATGAGGGTGGGTGTGTGCGGCCAGAATAAAGACCAAGCCTATTCTTGTTTCTGCTTCATCCATAAGCCACATACAACGGCAGAGTGTAAGAGAGAGAGAGAGAGAGAGAGAGAGAGAGAGAGAGAGAGAGAGAGAGAGAGAGAGAGAGAGAGAGAGAGAGAGAGAGAGAGGTCTTTCTCTTCAACAATTCTCTTTTACCCCTCACGCATATTTCTCTCCTTCCCTAATTCATCACCCTTTCTTCCCCATCCCTCCTGTCATTGCGTGCTCCCCTTTCCCTTCTCTCCCTCTCTTCCCCAGTCCTTTTCTTCCTTACCTTTCTGGGTCTCCAATCCATTCTTTCTTCCTTCTTGCTGCCCTCCCTCATCCTTCCCCTTCCCTCCTCTCCCTCCTTTCCATTACGCGAAATAGATGGTATTGGCTATACAGGCAGCGCACACGCGGCCACCCGGAGAATTGTCAGAGAGATACTTTTCTGAGTGAACTCAGTTCTTTTTTCTATGTTGCGATTCCGGAATACAAGTTTTTTTTTGGAGCCAAAGTCCAAACACGCTACGTGCTGGTCGGGAAAAAAATATTCATAATTAGTCATTGCTCATAGGTTTTAAGGTTTGCATCTCTTTAGAGGCCAAATGTACGCTGGCCCGTATCTACCTCGTGAACGGCAATGCACAACTTCCTCGAAAACGCCACAGAATAAATAGCAGATATATTACTCCAGCAAACAAGGCATGAAGACAGCGGTACAAGAAAAATATTTATTACACAATTATGGATAAAACGATCAAGAATACTAAAAGAAAATGAGGAGCAAGAAGTTTAAACATTCAAGTTGAAGACAAGAAGGAATAATATGAAGATAAGACGAAACTACTAAGTCGGGAACCGTTACAAGGGCTTACATCACGTTGACCATACTGGACAGGACTGCAAAAGGCAACAAGAGAAGTTTCGTCTCCTGAATATTTTGCTTATGGCTGTATTTTGCTTTCTAGCATCTCTAGCTTATTTCGACTTCTGGTCCTAAAATAAGTGCTTTACAAACACGGTGCTGCGGTAGGCAACACCAAACCTGTAAAAAGTTGGTAAACAAAAGGTAAAGCGTCCCCGTTGCGACCTGGTAGCCAATTCGGATTAATGAAAATGTAGGCAAAGAAAATAGTATTGGGATTGCGTTTTTTCCTCTTATGTTGGCCGCTGGTGATGTCTGGTAGAGGGGGACGAAGGGAGAAGGAGTTGGAGATTAAACGGAGAGGCGAGGGAGTGGGAAACTAAAAGGTGGGGAGAGGAAGGGAGGGAGGGAGAGATGAGACGACAGAGGACAGTGAATGTGTTTTCTAATATTGGAGGACAGAGGATGGGCGAAGAGACGAAGGAAGAGAAAGGAAAAAAATAAGAGTCGGAGGGTGTTGGATTGGTCTAAACTCTAAAGAGATGAAAGTTGAGAAAAATTGAAAAGATCAGAAAATGAAGAGGCCGTTCTATCTCTGCGGTGGTAGACGGTCACTGCTCTTCCCCTAAACCTATCAACAGTGGCGTTCCACAGGGCTCTGTCCTATCACCCACTCTCTTCCTGTTATTCATCAATGATCTTCTTTCCATAACAAACTGTCCTGTCCACTCGTACGCCGACGACTCCACTCTGCATTATTCAACTTCTTTCAATAGAAGACCATCACAACAGGAAGTACATGACTCCAGACTGGAGGCTGCAGAACGCTTAACCTCAGACCTTGCTATCATTTCCGATTGGGGGCAGAAGGAACCTTGTGTCCTTCAATGCCTCAAAAACTAAATTTCTCCACCTATCAACTCGACACAATCTTCCAAACACCTATCCCCTATTCTTCGACAACACTCAGCTGTCACCTTCTTCAACACTAAACATCCTCGATCTATCCTTAACTCAAAATCTCAACTGGAAACTTCATATCTCCTCTCTCGCTAAATCAGCTTCCTCGAGGTTGGGCGTTCTGTATCGTCTCCGCCAGTTCTTCTCCCCCGCGCAGTTGCTATCCATATATAGGGGCCTTGTCCGCCCTCTGATGGAGTATGCATCTCACGTGTGGGGGGGCTCCACCCACACAGCTCTTCTGGATAGAGTGGAGGCTAAGGCTCTTCGTCTCATCAGCTCTTCTCCTCCTACTGATAGTCTTCTACCTCTTAAATTCCGCCGCGAAGTTGCCTCTCTTTCTATCTTCTATCGATACTTCCACGCTGACTGCTCTTCTGAACTTGCTAACTGCATGCCTCCCCCCCTCCCGCGGCCCCGCTGCACACGACTTTCTACTCATGCTCATCCCTATACTGTCCAACCCCCTTATGCAAGAGTTAACCAGCATCTTCACTTTTTCATCCCTCACGCTGGTAAATTCTGGAACAATCTTCCTTCATCTCTATTTCCTCTTCCCTACGACTTGAACTCTTTCAAGAGGAGGGTGTCAGGACACTTCTCCTCCCGAATTTGACCTTGCTTTTGGCCACCTCTTCTGATTCTTTTATGGGAGCAGCGAGTAGCGGGCCTTTTTTTTACTATTGTTTTTTTGTGTGCCCTTGAGCTGCCTCCTTTGTTGTAAAAAAAATTAAATAAATAAATAAATAGAAAATAAAAATAAACAGATTAAAGATTGAAATTAAAGAGTCAAAGTGTGCTTGAAAGGAATAAAGGGAGGGAGAGTGGTAGTAGAAGAGAAAGGAGGGAAGGGAAAAATGGGATGGATAAATAAGGAAACATGGAAACAAGGAAGTGCAGGCAACAAAAAGCCTATTGGCTCTTTACGAGGTTGCCCGCTTTGGTGAATTAATCTGCTCGACAGCCACTTGGGGCCTAGGAAGCAGATGAAAGCACCTCGGTATTCAGTGTGCTTCTGACGCAATAAAATGACGGTAGATTAGATATTTGAAGGAGTTGATGGGATTCGCATTTATTACTTCTGAGGAAAGATTGTTCCAGTGGCGGATGACTTGGTTTGAGAAGAAACTTCTTCAAATGTCTGTGTTACATCGACTCAACTGAATGGGTAAACCGTTATTTCTAGTTCTTGAGTTGGTTTGCAGTTCAAAGAATTTGGAGTAATCCACGTTATTGAACTTTTTCAGGTACGGGTAAACGGTGGCTGAGTGGTTAGCGTGCTGGGCTCACATTCACCACGTCATGGACAACGTCTGTTCGAATCCCCACGCTACCACATGGGATTTTTCATTCACCGCGGAGTGGCCTAAGACTACCCACATGCTGTCCAGAAGGCCACCCATCAACCCGGACTCTAGAAGAAACCGTCCAGTGAATCAAGAATGAGTTCCGGGGGGCAACATGAGCCAAGCATAACTGGCGCCACTATAAAAATTGCCTGCGTCATGACGGGCTTGGACCGACCATCTGGCCCCTGAAGAAAGCCTACCGGCGCTGTAGGCGCTGTAGACTTGAATCATCCCCTCGTAGGCGTCTTTTCTCCAGTGTAAAGAGATTGAGTCGCTTGAGTCGTTTCTCGTACAGTTGAGCTCTTAAGGTTTGAATCAATTTCGTGGGGCGTCGTTGAATCATCTCCAGTATGTCAATGTCCTTTCTGTAATTAGGAGATCAGAACTGTACTGCATACTCGAGATGCGGTTTTACCATGGAATTATACAAGGATAGCATCACGTCTGGCGTTTTACTCTCGAAGTTCCTCGCTATGAACCCGAACATAGTGTTGGCTTTGTTATATGCTTTTTTACAGTGATTCGCGTGTTTTATGTCAGTGCTGCTAGTGACCCCAAGGTCCTTTTCCTCCTGCATCGCCTGCAGAGGTTTCCAATTCATGATGTATGTGTGGTTGCTATTTCTGGACCCAATGTGCATCACTTTGCATTAAAGGACATTTGCCATTTTTTTCGACAATTCGGTAATGTGATTGAGGTCTTTCTGAATGATTTCACAGTCGGTCTTTGTGAGGGCCTTTCCACCCACCTTGGTGTCATCAGCAAATTTTGATATTGTGGATTTCAGTCCTGATTCTAGGTAGCTGATATATCTGATAAAGAGAATGGGTCCCAGCACTGAGCCTTGAGGCACTCCACTAGTGACTGGAAGCCACTCGGAAATCTGTCCGTTGAGTAAAACTCGTTGGTTTCTGTCGGTGAGCCAATCTTTTACCAATGCTATCAAATTGGCTCCAATGCCCGCCGAGTGCAGTTTATTAAGGAGGCACTCGTGCAGTACCTTGTCAAAGGCTTTCTGAAAGTCCAGGTATATAACATCACTGGGGATGTGGTCATCCCAGTTCTTATATATACCTTGGAAGAAGTCTAATAGATTCGCTAGGCAGGAGTGCTTGTTTCTGAAACCATGCTGGATGTCAGAGATTATATTATTGTCTTCTAGAAACTTGACAAGCTTGTCTCTAATAATCTTCTCGAGTATTTTGCCTGTCACTGATGTCAAACTTATGCCCCTGTAGTTTAATGCAACGCTTTTGTCTTATTTTTTTGAAAATCGGTGTTACGTTCACCATTTTCCAGTCTTCTCGGACCTTGTTCAGTTGTACTGATCGGTTAAATATGTTAGTAAGTGGCTGAAGTATTTGCTGTTTAAGTTCTTTTAATAATCGCGGGGACAAACGTTCGGGTCCCGTTGACTTGTTCGTGTCGAGTTTGTCCAAGTACTTTTTCACTTCTTGGTCGCACATTGAGTCAATTTCTAAAGACGTGATCCCCCTTGGCGGGTCAGGGCCCTCGGGAATGGTTTCGATGTCCTCGACTTTGAATACGTATGCGAAGTTACTGTTGAGGATTCTGGCCATCTGTTTACTGTCCTGGGTTACAGATCCGGTCTCGTCTGTCAGGGGACCAACATTGCATTTTACTTTCTTTTTAGATCTGATGTATGTGAAGATTTTTTTTTGAATTGGTCGATGTCGCGCGATACTTTTTTTTCATAGTTGAGTTTACTACTCCGAATAAGGGTGCGACAAGCTCTGAGGCTGTTGTGGTACTGTGTACGGGCTTCGGCCGATTCATTCTCTTTCATTAGGTTATAATTTCTTTTTTTTTTTAGTTTACTGCCCTTTTTATTTCTCTGGTCATCCACAGTACCATTTACTCGCCTGGATTTCGTAGGCACTGTAGCCTTCTCTATCCCCAACAGCTTATCTATGAAGATGTTCTACACGTTGTCGATTGTATTGTCGGTTAGGTTAAATTGGTCCCAGGTCGCAGGGGGAAGTAGTTTACCGGCTAAGTTGAAATTTGCTTTTTTGTAATCTGATATCACTGACGGATTATCTACGAGTTTGTGACTTATGTTGACATTGAAACGGTTTAAGTGGTGATCGCAACCATTAAGTTTCTCACCAACTTCACAGTCGCGAATGAGGTCGGGGTCGCTTACTAATGCCATATCCAGCAGATTGTTTTCTCTAGTCGCTTGAGTTACAAATTGAGTGAGGAACGAATCCTCCACCTGCCTGCTACCCTCTTGATCTCTACTCAACAGTCCCCAGTCAATGTTAGGGCAATTAAGTCCCCAATCATTATTGCTTCTTTGTTTTGTTTTAGAGAGTGAATATCTTCGTACAGGCCAGTGTCGTCGGTTGCCTGTTGTTTTTGGGGCCTGTATACGGTTGCAAGTGTTAGTTTCTTATTATTTGCGGTTATTAACACATAGACGGAGTCATATTTCTCTGCGTCCTGTTTGTCTATTTTATGGCAGGGAGCGTACTTTTTACGTAGCAAGTTACTCCTCCTCCTTTTTTGAGCATTTTATTTGTGTGGAAGCTTTCGTACCCAGGAAATGACAGTTCGGATATTAGATGTGAAGAGTTGGCCCAAGTCTCTGTGATGGCTACCACATCTGGTTTCTCTGTTGCAATATACGCCCTAATTTCGTCCTTTTTGTGTAGTAAACTACGTGCATTTGTGTATAAAACAGAAACGTGAATCCTGTTTTGGGCGCAACGAGAAGTATCAGTTCGCTTGTCGGAGGCTTCGTTGGTTATACAGTTTCTTGTAAGCCGCACCGACCCTACAAGTTGGTTGATCAAGGGCTGCCTTTGCCCCACCCTCGCCAGCAGATTTTTGAATAGCTCTTCGAAAAGCTTTCAACTGCCTCGTTCAGGAGCCTTCCAAGCCGCGCCGAAACAACCTCGTTCAGGTGGAGGCCATCTTCGCGAAATAAGTCTGGGCGCTCATTGAAGTAATGCCAGGCATTTGTGAACGCTACGCCTTTATCGTTACATAACTGTTTTAGACTAGTGTTGACGCTGTACGCATTGCTGTTGAACCCGGCGAACGTAATTACTCTCAGTAGAATTCCAAAGACGATGATGTGAGGGGGCTTTGTCTTGTATTTCCGAATGGCTTGCCGGTATTTTGACAGCAGGTCCTGAGGTCGAGTTGACTGCACGTCGTTAGTTCCCACATGGATCATATACACTGTGTCTTCCTTTGCGCTTACTGAAACAGCATCGACAACTGATTTAATAGCGTCCAGTCCGGCTCCAGGTATACAGAAACGCTGCCAGGTCGATGTATTACGGCCGCAAAACTCCATGAGTTGGCCCCTGAATAGACTGTCGCCCACTTTGTTGACTCTCGTAGTCAGTTTTTCCATGCCAGGAAATAGCGTCTGGTTCGTGAAAATGACAGCTGGGAGAATGGTCTTGTGAGTTCTTTTGGAAGGGCGTGAGGTACAAGAGGGAGCGTGGGCGAAGGTGGGTTTGGAAGTGGTAGCAGAGAAAATAGTGTGTGGTGGGGGAAGGGTGGATGATGAGGTGTGGTTAGGTGTCGTATCAGAAGTGGAAGAGGAGGTGGAGGTCGTGTTGGAGATGGAAGGGAAAGACGGAGTGGTGGTGATGAGGATAGGAGAGGAATCGAGGGTGCTGGTGGTGTTGGATGAAGGGGAAGCGGAGAGGGTAGAGGAGGTGGTGGATGAGGTAGGGAGGAAGGTGGATGGGATAGGGTGAGAGGTGGAAGGAGTAGGGAGGGTGCAGGCGGGTACAGGCTCTGATGAAGTGGGGGAAGGAGGCTTGAAGGTGGGAGGGGGAGGAGGAGGAGGAGGAGGAGGAGGTATGTGATTGGCTCAGAATTTCAGAGTACGAGGTTGAGGATGTGAGAGGAATAGGAGTAGGTGTAGGAAGGACGGGGAATGAAGTAACAATTTCCCATAACAAGGCATTTGAGCGTTTCAAGTCCTCGTTCTTCCAGTGAAGTGCTTGAATACATGAGTCCAAGACACAGTACCTACATTTAGACTCGCTGGGCCGGAAGTGAAGACCGGCGAATTTCTGTGAACAATTACTGCAATTGATATATTTGGACGGCATGGTTACTTTGTTATTTACTGCAGCAAGACAATATAACGTTAAACATTACAGTTAAGATGCATTTCGAATCTGCGTGAGTGACTATGCTGAACACGTGGAAGGAGTTAGGGGTTGGGTTGAGTCCCGCGGGAGAGATAATTAGTTTGACGGTAGAGAGGGTTGTTTAGTTATGATTTATTTAATTATTTATTGGTAACAAAAGTACTCTTATGCATGACAGCAATGCTATGTTGAAAGAGTTTTGAATAGTTTTATTTTAAAGGAAGTGAGCTTTGCGTTGAAACGGATGGCTTGAGTCTTAGCGTGAGTTTAAGGAGTGCCGCCTCTCGGGCCGACACGTATTTTCTCTGTGGGATTAGAATTCCCTGGGGGATTAAACTTTTCCTCCTTTTCAAAACAGGTGTGCTGGTACGGGTCAAGCTCTATACCTTTACGTTAGTGGCACATAATCTCTACGTTAGTAACACACAAGGAACTCACTGTCTTTCACTGGATGCTGTGTTATGTTGTGTATTTGTAATACTACTGAGGACAGACAGGAAGACACATATAGTTGATATGTAACTTATCCGTTCGTAGCTGTAGCACGTGTAGTCGCACAGTAAAGGTAGTCCTCTCATTAGTAAGGTAATCCTCGCAACACGTCAAACACTAGTTAGACGTGTCACAGCACTGAGTTAGATGTTAATTACGTTGAATGGTACTAATTAAAACAAGTAAACAAGCGCAATTATTCGTTCGATCTCTGAGAAAACGTACGTAACGGTTAATTAAAACATGTATGAACGGACTTCGGAAGTCGTGACGTTAAAATGTAACACACAGGGAGTCGATCCACAAAAACAAGGAGTCTGTAAAAAAAAAAAAAAAAACAAGGTGCGTAGAGCAGAGTTGGGTGCTGAGCGGCAAGGTCCGTCCCTTTGAGGAGGTCAGGAGCACCGTTGCCAGATTGTCGTACTCAAAGCATAATATTTACCTGTTTCTGACGCCTAACTACTGCCAAGAAACATCAGAATCTAACTCTTTTAACGATAACTATAAATTAGTTCCGTTATTGGAGCCCAGAAGACAGTTTGGGGGTAGGAAGTCGGGAAATATAATCGGCTGAGTACGACAATCTGGCAACGTTGGTAGGGAGTGGAAATAGTGGTGGTGGTGATGGTGGTAGTGGTAGTGGTGGTGGATAAAATAGTAAACGACTTGTCCGGAACCATGTTTGTGTTGGGGTGACGGGTGAGTGGATGGGATGATTGTTGGTGGGTGGAGGGGTAAGGGTCTCGGGGGTGGGTGGAGGGATGAGGGAGGGTGGAGGGGTGAGGGTGGAGTGTTGTTTGGGGTGACGTTATGATACAGGCAGATTGGATAGCCCCGGGGCTGGTCCAAATGAAGTTGTGTGTGTGTGTGTGTGTGTGTGTGTGTGTGTGTGTGTGTGTACTCTTTTCATTTACGCTTTTTCTCCCTTTTCTCTTTTATCTGTCTTTCTGTATGTCTGTCTGTCAAGTGCACCTTTCCATTGCTATCTATTTCATATTCCCTCCATCCGTCTCTTTGTCTCTGTCTCTTCTCTCTCTCTCTCTCTCTCTCTCTCTCTCTCTCTCTCTCTCTCTCGCGCGCGCGCGCGCGCACGCTCGTTACCTTGAAAGCCACTCATTAATTGGGGATTCACAACATGGCTTCCGTAGCAAGAGATCCTGCCTATCAAACCTACTGACCTTTTATAATGACCTCTTCTCAGTTTATGATGTAACCAAATCATTAGATATAGTCTATTTTGATTTCCAGAAAGCGTCTGATAAAGTCCCACATCATAAATTACTTTACAAATTAAATCAAATAGGTATTGAGGGTCAATTACACCAATGGATCGCGAATTGGTTGAGCAACAGACAACAAAGAGTGGTGATTGACAGATTTAACTCAGAGTGGGCGCCGGTCACTAGCTGCGTCCCTCAGGGCTCGGTTCTTGGCCCAGTGCTCTTCATTATTTACATCAACGAGGTGGATGTTGGACTCAATAATCGCATTAATAAATTTTCAGACGACACAAAGATTGGTAACTCGGTTCTCACTGACGAAGACAGGAAAAGCCTCCAGAGGATTTGCATAAAATTTCAGCTTGGTCGGACAGATGGGATATGCCCTTTAACGTAGACAAGTGCAAGGTCCCTCAAGTTGGAACAAGAAATAAGAAGCTCGATAACGAAATGCGCGGCGTTAAACTCAAAAGCGTTCAATGCGTTAAGGACCTGGGGGTCAAAATCGCGTCAAACCTCAAATTCTCACAGCAATGTATCGATGCAGCAAAGAAAGCAAACAGAATGTTGGGCTTCATTAAAAGAAACTTTTTATTCAAGAATACAGATGTAATACTTCCGCTCTACAATAGTTTAGTCAGACCACACTTGGAATATGCGGTACAGTTTTGGTCTCCCCACCATGCAAAGGACATTGCTAAATTAGAAGGTGCTCAGCGTCGGGCAACAAAAATGATCCCTTCCTTGTGCAACAAATCCTACGAAGAAAGGCTTTCCACCCTTAACATGTTCTCTCTTGAGAAACGTCGCCTCCGAGGAAAACTGATCGAATGTTTTAAAATACTTAATGGTTTCACGAATGTAGAGAGATCAAAATTGTTTACGATCGATGACATTTTGCGAACGAGGAGCAATGGCATAAAACTCAAATGTAGGCAAATAAATACAGACTGCACCAAATTTTTCTTCGCCAACTTTGTAGTGCAAGAATGGAATAAGCTCCCACCTTCAGTGGTCCAGTGTAACACGATTGACTTCTTTAAAAAAAAGCTCGACAGTCACGTCCTTGAACTTAATATTAAATAGAGTTGAAATGCAACGTTTTTGAGCCATCTAATTAATGTAGAATCACTTAGGTTAAAGACAGACCATCTAGTCTGGACCATGGGGTCTGTGTGGTCTGATGGTCTATGTAAACCTTGCTCTCTTGTTGACTCTCGCTTGCTCTCGCTCTCTCGCTTGCTCCCGCTCTCTAGCTCGCTTTTGCTCTCTCTCTCTCTCTCTCTCTCTCTCTCTCTCACTGGCTCGCTCGCTCGCTTGCTTGCTCGCTCTCGCTCTCTTGTTGACTTGAGCTCGCTCTTGCTCTCTAGCTCGCTTTTGCTCTCTCTCTCTCTCTCTCTCTCACTGGCTCGCTCGCTCGCTTGCTTGCTCGCTCTCGCTCTCTTGTTGACTTGCTCTGAGCTCTTGCTCTCTAGCTCGCTTTGCTCTCTCTCTCTCTCTCTCTCTCTCTCACTGGCTCGCTCGCTCGCTTGCTTGCTCGCTCTCGCTCTCTTGTTGACTTGAGCTCGCTCTTGCTCTCTAGCTCCCTCCGCTCTCTAGCTCGCTTTTGCTCTCTCTCTCTCTCTCTCTCTCTCTCTCTCTCTCTCTCTCTCTCATCCTCACCCTCCTCGTCCCCTTCTCCTCCTCCACCTCCTTCCCGTTCCCCTCGCCTCCACACTCACCTCTCATCCGGCCTCATTGCATGGTGGATGAGGCCGCCAACCGCTGTGTTCTTCGATAAACGGATTGCATTTCAGCAAATTATAGCGCCTGACCTCCCGTTTTGCCTTTTTACTTATTTATTTCAGCCGCCACATTAGTCACAAAGTGGCATTGCTCCCGCACCAGCAGTTGACAACCCGCATCGACGAAACTAATGCATTGCCAGCTTTCTTCTCCGCCTGTTCCCTCCCTCCACCCCTCGACCACACCAATCGTTTAATTTTGGGCCACTTAAAAACGATGGGTGCCGTTGCTGGCCGGTGGGTTTGAGCGGGTTAATACGGCGTATGTGGAGAGGGGGTGGGGTGATTACGGCAACGTTTTGGGGTAGGAATGGTTGGGATGGGTAGGTTGGATGCGATAAGACGGGGAAAGTGAAGAGGGGAAGGTGGTGATTTAGGCAATGTTAGGAGTTAGGAGGGGTGAGTGACTAGATGTAAGGAGGATTAGCGATGTGAAGTAATAATAATAATTACGATAATAATAATAATAATAATAATAATAATAATAATAATAAAAATAATAATAATAATAATAATAATAATAATAATAATAATAATAATAATAACAATAATAATAATAATAATAATAATAATAATAATAATAATAACAATAATAATAATAATAATAATAATAATAATAATAATAACAATAATAATAATAATAATAATAATAATAATAATAATAATAATAATAATAATAATAATAATAATAATAATAATAATAATAATAATAATAATAATAATAATAATAATAATAATAATAATAATAATAATAATAATAATAATAATAATAATAATAATAATAAAAATAATAATAATAATAATAATAATAATATAAGGCCATAAGGCTGAAAATAAACAAATTACAAATAATATTTATGGAATGAGTAGTTGGGCAGTGGGGAAGGGTGGGTGGGAGGTGCGGAGTGTAGTGTATGGGGCCCTAGTCTTCCAGGGTGGTGCAGGTATAGGTGTGTGTGTGCGTGTGTGTGTGTGTGTGTGTGTGTGTGTGTGTGTGTGTGTGTGTGTGTGTGTGTGTGTGTGTGTGTGTGTGTGTGTGTGTGTGTGTGTGTGTGTGTGTGTGATAAGAAAATGAAGAGTTTAAAATGATAGAGAAGGGAAGAGGAGATGAAGTTGAACGGGAGCGATGAAATTAATGTGGATGTGAGTGAAGACAAGACAGAAAGGTTTAAAGGGAATGCAAGACGTTAAGAGACATCGAAATATAAGAAGAGGCAAAGTGAAGGGTGAAAGTGATATGAAAGGGAGAAGAGGTGTAAGGGAGAGGGGTTTTAAAAGCAGTGGGGAAAGGTAAAACAGCTAAAGAGAGGTTTATAAGAGGAACGAAGGAAAGGCACAGGGGAGTGGTGTTGAAAGTTAAGGAAAGGGAGGTGAGGTGAACGTAAGCAGGTTCAAGGAGATGGGAAATGATATTGGGATGGGGAGGTAAACATAGAGAGTTTAAGTAATAGGGATGGAAGGGGAGGCGAAGGGGAGAAGGGGATTGACAAGTATGTGGTAGGTAGGAGGTTTAGAAGGAATGGTATTGAATGTAATGGGGAACTGAAGGGAACAAAATGAGGGGGAAGAGAGGATGAAAAGTAGAGGTGATAATTGTTCATTAATCTTTGGCAATCACGCTGAATAATTGCAATGAAGCCAACTATCATTATTCTAACGCTGACTGCCATACATAAATGTCGTTTGGCGTGCGCTGCGGCATAACGGCGGGGGCGGTGGTGGCGGCAACAGCATTTTCAGCATCATCAGGTGTTTGTTGTTTTGGCATGGTTATGGTGAAAAAGTTAATTGTGTGAGTAGTAGTAGTAGTAGTAGTAGCAGTAGTAGTAGTAGTAGTAGTAGTAATAGGTTTATTAATGTAAGGCAGCCGTTAGGCTGAAAATATACAAATTAAAAATACAAGAAACTAATAGTAAATAGGCTACACCAGAGGGAGGGAGAGGGTTGGGGTTGGTTTGGGAGACCTAAAAATAGAGACATAAGGGAGAGGGAGGGTGGTGTGAAGGGGGCACTTAGAGGGGTAGCGGCGAGGTGCTAATCTCCACCGCGGCCCTTTGGGTATGACTGTCACTGGGCATTGTTTATCATCCGCACCCTCGCGGGCCCTGCGCTACGTTCGTAACGGTCGGTTCGCGGCGCTCTGAAGGGGTTGAGTTTGTTGTGGTGTCTAGTGAAGCGGGTGGGGGGAGGCGCGTCGGTAGGCAGGAGGTGGCGGTGGCGAGGATGGTGAAGCAGGGAGATTCCGATTTTTTTGAGGGCGTCCTGGTGCTTGTCAGAGAGCCGCGGGAGACTCAGGGTGGTCAGGGCATTGTCGTAGGTGTGGTAGTGAGGGCCTAAAATGACCCTGAATGCCCTCTTTTGAACCCTCTCAAGCTGCTGTTGTTGGGTGAGGGTAAGGGACGATGACCACGCCGGGGAGGCATACATGAGCTTTGGCAGTATGACAGATGTGTAAATACTGCACAGCTCAGCAGCCGGTGACCCAGCGTCCTGAGTCTACGCAGCATGCACAGCTTGTAGGAGGCTGCTCTGACGGTGTTGGAGACGTGGAGCTTCCAGTTGAGCTGGTAGTCCACAGTGATGCCGAGTAGTTTGGTGGACTGGACAACCTGGAGGTGGTGTGAGCCAATAGACAGCAGCGGAGGTGGCACATCTCTCTTGGACGTGTATCACCATGGTCTTGGTGTGGTTGATAGTGACACTGTTGTCAACCGTCCATGCCTGAAGGTTGTCGAGCGACGCTTGAAGAGGTGCATAGTCAGGATCCCTGTTGTTAACGGGGACGCCCAAGGTGCTGTCGTCAACATATTTCCATTGATGCGGTGTGTCCATGAGGGCGTTGTTAATGAGCACCAAGAAGCAAAACGGTCCCATTTTAGTGCCTTGCGGGACGCCACACGTCAGCTCAAGAGGAGGGGAGACCGAGCCCTGGGAGCGAACTATTTGCTGGCGTGCGCTGAGGAAATCAGTCAGCCACGATACAATATTAGGGTGAAGCCCCAGCTCAATGAACTTAGTAATGACAACAATGTGGTCTACAAGGTCAAATGCTTTCCTTAAGTCGACAAAAGCAAGGGCAAGGGAGGTGTCTCGTTTGTCCAGGTGGCTGTGTATGAAACCTAGAAAGCTGACCAGGCAATGAGTGGTGGAGGAGTGCTTCATGTTACCAAATTGTTGGATGTCAATGAGGCAACTAATATCATCATAAGCCCAGTTAAAAATAAAATCTTCACAAATGAGGCTGGGGATGGGCGTGATGGCGATTGGCCTTAGGTCATTAAGGGACTGTGGGCTGGAAATTTTGGGGATGGGAGTGACAAAGGAAGTTTTCCAGTCACTAGGGCAAGGGTTTTGTTCAAGTGTAGCATTTATTATGGAGCAAATGGGGAGGGCAAGTTCAGGGGCGAATTTTGATTGGGAGGTCAGTGGGCGTGCTAGCTCTGTGCGTCCTTAATTTCTTTAATTTATTGAAAACGTCAACCTCCTGGACGGTGGGGGGTGGAGAGGGGGATGGTAGGTAAGTGGGGAGGGCAGTGAGATCAAATTTTGGGAGGCTTTGATAGATACCCGCGAAATGGGTATTTATCTGCTCGGCCGCTCGGTCAGGTGATAAATGTGAAGTGCAAGGGAAGGAGGTTGAATGTTTGCCGAGTCCACAAAGAGACCTGACCTTGTGATACCACTGTCTGTTGTAGGCTTGTTTAAGATGGTGTATTTTTTCAGGATAATAGCTTGCTCTGGCAGGTTTGATCTCCCTGATGACTCTGTTCCTGAGCTGTCTGTAGCGGGCAAGGGTCTGTGTTGTGGGCCCTGTTTCTCTGCGAGATGAGCCTCTTGACGGTGGGGTTGATCCAGTGGGCATCAGATGGATGGACTGGGAACGTCTTGATGGGGAAGAAGGTGTGGTAGGCGCTGGTAATAGTGTGCTGGTACTGCTCCCATTTGTAGTTGACGTCTGGCTCATTTGTCACTTCAGTCCAAGGGTGTTGCGTAATCCACTCCCCGAGCCGTCTGATTGCCGCGTCAGTCAGGGGCCTGAATGAACTGGCGGAGGATGACTGAGGCAGTGAGGTGGTGTGAGCCGGTTCCCACAGGACTGACAGGTGGCCGCTGCGTCCCATGAGGGGGGGGGAGGCTGAGGGGGTGAGTACTGCTGGCTCAGGTCGGTCATGATGAGGTCGAGAGTAGCTTGTTGGTGGGTGGGGAAATTAACGACCTGAGTGAGATTCAGTTGGTGCATCGTGTCGCTGACGTCTAGGCGGTTAAAATCCCCACAGATGACCAACTTGGCGGAGGGGAATCTCACTCGAAGCGCGTCATCTGTGTCGATGATGTGGTCAACCAGCAGCTGTGCAGTGGGCGCGCGGGGAGGGTGGTACGCCACACAGTAGATGATGGAGGCAGTGTGGCGAGGATGGCGGGCAGGTGTGACCCTCACCCACAGGGCCTCCATTCCCTCGGGGGGGTCGACCTGAAGGTGTGAAGGAGTGAGGTCGGAGCGGCAGTACAGGGCCACTCCCCCTCCTCTCCTAATAGTCCTGAGGTGATGAAATAGTTCATAGTTATCGATGTTGCAGATCTCATAAACTATTTGCCACGCCTCCGTGATGGCCACCAGACCAGCACCAGTGGACCTGACCGTCACCATTAATTCCTCGATCTTGTTGCTAAGGGAGGTCACATTGGAGAGGAGTAAAGAGGGCAGACTATACCACGCTCGCGGCACCTAAAAATGTTTGTACTCCTCCGCCACTGGTTTGTTCTGACTCCCTCTCGTAACGATGACAGGGATGTTTCTCGCCACTCGTCTGCCTCTCCTTCTGCTTCGATTGCAGAAGAGTTTGGTGTTTTTCAGGCGTGTAATAACGTCCGTCGGAGGGTGGCCGCTCCCTCGCCTTAGTTTAAGCAAGTCACAAGGGCGGTAGCGATGGGTGGCTGGGGCGCACATTATTGAACACTGTCAGCTGCAGCACGCACGCACGAACACACGTATGTCACTCGTAAATGTACAGGATGGTCACTGTTGCATAAGTACACTGTACAACTTTAGCAGGTGTGGTCCTTGTTAGTGGAGTGATGACGGCTTACAGCTACGGAAGGAGTGTAGGGGGGAAAAGGGGCCAACAGACTGACCCCGGGCTGCTTCGAGAGCGTCGAACCGTGTCTTGACCGTGTGAGTAGTAGTAGTACTAGTAGTAATAACAATAATAATAATAAAAATAATAATAATGATAGTAGTAGTAGCAGTAGTAGTAGTAGTAGTAGTAATATTAGTAGTAATAGTAGTAGTAGTAGTAGTAGTAGTAGTAGTAGTAGTAGTAATAATAATAATAATAATAATAATAATAATAATAATAATGATAGTAGTAGTAGTAGTAATAGTAGTAGTAGTAGTAGCAGTAGTAGTAGTAGATGTGTTTGTTGGTGTAGTAATATATCCAAACATTACCGTTTCATACGAGAGCCGTTTTGCGTCTCTTCGAATAAAACCATTAATGCTTCGATAAATGTGCCATTGTAGAAGTTCTGATGTGTGTGCGCTGGCTTGACAGTAACTGTTGTGATACAATGAAAAGGGTGGTGATGGGTGAGTTGGAGTTGGGTAGACTAGCCATTATGGGACGGAGAAAGGAGAGGATGAGGAAGGAGAATAAATAGTGAACACACACACACACACACACACACACACACACACACACACACACACACACACACACACACACACACACACACATACACAAAGTCCTTTCCTAAAGATTGTTTCACTACAGCCGAGCTGAGATGTATATAGAGGAGCAGGAAGAGGGGCTAGAGGTTGCATTCACACCAAAGGTAAAATAATAGTAAAAATAAAAGAGGAGGAGGTAGAGGAAGAGGAAGAGAACTGCAGTTCAAAGAATCGTATACTCGATGATAAAAAAAGAAAAAAAAGAGGAAGATTGAGGTGAGATGAGTAAAGGAAAAAAAGCATAAGAAGAGAAGGAGGAACGGAAACCAAGAAAAAGAGAGGAAGCAGGAAGATATGGACGAACAATACAAAACTGAATTGAGAAGGAAAAAGAAAAAGAAGGAGGAAGAGGAGGAGGAGGAGGAGGTATTGGTTGTGTATTGTGAATAGAGGAACAAAGCGTCTAAACCATATATATATATATATATATATATATATATATATATATATATATATATATATATATATATATATATATATATATATATATATATATATATATATATCAAGAAACTGTCTTTAACCGACAGAAAAAAAACATCTCAACAAACCACTTGTGCCAGGAATCAAACCCGTACTTTCTGAATAGAAATCAGGGCGCATACCAACCACGCCACCTGATGAGCTAAAAGATTTCACGCCAGAGACTGCATTTAAGTAGCCAACCTGACGCCCCCACCCCTTACGAGGAATGATAGGTATAGAAGTCCCGCTCACACCCGGGGCAAGTCGGAAACACTTTCAATCAATCCCATACGACACACACTGTGGGTATATATATCAAGAAACTATCTTTAACCGACAGAAAAACATCTCAACAAACCACTTGTGCCAGGAATCGAACCCGTTCTTTCTGAATATATATATATATATATATATATATATATATATAGATATATATATATATATATATATATATATATATATATATATATATATATATATGTGTGTGTGTGTGTGTGTGTGTGTGTGTATAAATATATATTTTTTCCCATTCATTGTATGTTTTTTGCTGGTGTTGCGAGGCGTGTGCGCGCGTAGACGGGTGCATGAATATGGATGCTGAGGACTTGTAATCTCGCTGAAATATTTCGCCTCGGCGCGAGAATTGGTTGACACAGATTTTGGGTTGTTCTTTCATTTTGAACTTTTGGCTTGCCTCCAGACACATTATCCCTTCCCTTCCCTACCTTGCCCTTCCTTTTTCATCACTTCCTACTGCTTTATCTCTTTTGATTTCCTTTCTCTCAGACCATCACTCCCCCTCCCCAGCGTGTCACTTATTTACTTACGTGCCAACATACTTTGCCTAACCTCCAGATACTTTCATTCTTCCTTTTTTCCCCTCCGGTCATTTCCTCGTAAGATTCCCTCTTTTTCGTCCCTTCTTTGCTTTGTCTCCGGACATTTATTTATCTTGCTGTGGTCACCCTCCTTCATCTTGGATGCCTTCCTCCATCTGTTATTTTCTTAGCCTCCCTTCTTTGCTCAGCCCTCCGTTTCCTTGTTCCCTTGCTTCCTCTTCTTTAACTTTCTTCACTTACATGCAAGACTCATCCTCTCCTCCTTCTTTCCTTCACTTCGTCTCAATACACTTTTTGTCTTATTTTTCTAAATTCATCTACTTTTTTTTCTTTCCTTTATTCATTTATCACATATCCCCGCTCAACCTTTCCCCATTTTCTTCCTGGATATTTTTGCCTTCCCTCTCCTTCTCACACATCCCCTCCTCTGTCTGACTTTTTTTCCGTTCTCTTTCTAAAAAGTCCATCCTTCTCTTTTATTCTGTGCTACTCCTTCCTCCCCTCCCTCCCTCTCTACCTTCTTCGATAGCATCCCCTCGTCTGTTCATTCTTCCCTTTTCTTCCTCCTCTCCCCTCAGCATTCAAGGCTCTACTAATCCCCTCGTCTGAGTCTCGTAAAATGCAGGTAAAGATTTTTCTCCTCCACCCACCAATACAAACGCAAGTCGCTCCTTTTCACGGCGCTTTCCGGAGCGAGAAATCCGTAAAGAGTACGACTTGAGAGGCTCCCACGCTGCTGCTGCTACTTATTCCCTTCCTCTCCTCCACCCGCCCTGACTTCAATCTTTCCTCGCCGATCTTTTTATTTTTCTTTCCTTACTTCCTCCTTCCCTTCTATATATCGTTGCGTCTCCTGGCGTCTTCATCACCATCTATTACTCATTCCCTTCCTTCCCTATCCTTCTTCCATACCTTGCTTACCGTTTTAATCCAACCTCTCTGCTCTTTCATCCGCTCTTTCCTCCTCACTCGCTGCATCTTCTGGCGACTCCATCACCATCTGTTCTCATTCCTTTCTTCACTTCATATCTTCACTCGCTTCTTTTCCACTTGATTTTCTCCCCCTCTCACCACCTCTTACTCTCTCTCCACCTCTTTCTCTCTCTCTTCATCTCCCATTGCATTTGTTAGTCTTTCCACACCTTTTTTTTCTACCCATCCCTTTCTTACCCCATTTTTTTTTTTTTTTTTTACTTCTTTACCTCACTCTTTCCACTCCACATCTTTCTGACTTATCTCTCTCTTTCTACCCCACTCCCCGCCCGCCACCATCCCTCCCTCTCTCGTTTCATCTCCCGGCCTCTGTATC
>NC_066515.1:4928096-4965596 GCF_024679095.1 Eriocheir sinensis
TACTACTACTACTACCACTACAATTACTACTACTACTACTACAACTACTACTATTACTACTACTACCACTACAATTACTACTACTACTACTACTACTACTACTACTACTACAACTACTACTATCACTACTACTTCTACTACTACTACTACTACTACTACTACTACTACTACTACTATCACTACTATTGTCACTACTACTACTACTACTACTACTACTACTACTACTACTACTACTACCACCACCACCTCCTCCCTCAAACATAATTATCTCGACGTAGCGATGTGTGTGAAATCCGAATGAAATATAAATGTATTGATCGCCTTTGAAGCTCCCGATTCCACCGACTGATCGAGAGGCTGTGAACTGGTGCAGAGGGAGAATATGAGGGGAGGCGTGGGGATAGAGTGGGATTGTGGTAGGAAGGGTGTGTGGCAGAGGAAGGAGATAAGTGGAAACGGAAGCTATGGGGGGAGCAGGTAAAGAGGGCTGCATAAGATGGGAGGAGAAAGAGTGGAAGAGATAGCAGTGGCAGGGATGGAGCGATAGGATAGACAATAACAGGAAGAAGAGGATGCGAAAGGAAAGAGAAAGGAATAGCGGAGGATGGGACTAAAAAGGAGGTTGGCTGAGGAAGAAAGGAGGGAGGAGGTGGTGGTAATGGATTATGAAAGAGAGGAAATATGGAAGAGAGAGAGAGAGAGAGAGAGAGAGAGAGAGAGAGAGAGAGAGAGAGAGAGAGAGAGAGAGAGAGAGAGAGAGAGAGAGAGAGAGAGAGAGAGAGAGAGATTTTATGGAAAGGGATTTACCGGAAATCAACAGAAGAAGGGAGGACTTTTGAATGAGGATTTTAATGAGGGTATGCAGTGGAAAGAAATGGGTAATAGTTTAGTGATACGAGGGAGAGGATACATGTTAAGGGAGAGAGTGGAATGACTTAAGGGAGGTTTGTGGAATGATTGAGTTGAATGCTCAGGAGTGGGGAAAAAAATTGATGAAAAGGATGGAAAGTAGAGAAGCATAAAACGAGAAATTGAGGAGGAAATTGCAAGGTAAAAAAAAAGACAAAGAGGGAGGAAGGGGAAAATGGGAAAGGAAAAGAAGAAGATAAATAACGAGAGAGATAGAAAATAGAAGTGGTGTAAGTCGATGTGGTTGATAAGCGGATAAAGAAAAATAAAAATAAGTCGAAGTAAAGAGAAGAAAACGTTGAAGTTAGGAAGGATGTATTGGGGAGCAATTAACTGATAGTGCAAAAATAGACTGCGGCTCTATGAAAAGTTCTTTGATGGTGACGTTTAATCGTTTTGATCTCGGGACACACACACACACACACACACACACACACACACACACACACACACACACACACACACACACATTTACGCAAAACAAAAGCAGTCAAAAGTATTAAATCTACGAAACTAATGGTTGCAATACGTGTGTGTGTGTGTGTGTGTGTGTGTGTGTGTGTGTGTGTGTTGAGCATTTATAAGCATCTTTCATATCTGTCCGTCTGTTTGTGTTTGTGTCTGTCACTGTCCAGGTCAGTAATGTGTGTTTTGTCGCAGCGCCGCGCCGTGATTTCCGGCAGGTAATTAACAGTGAGTGTACCTCCCTCACCTGTCCGACCGTTCACCTGTCCGTCACCCCGCTGCTTGTTGGCCAGTTGTGTTTGATCTCTTCCTATGTACGTCACGTCCCCCCCTTCTCTCTCTCTCTCTCTCTCTCTCTCTCTCTCTCTCGGTTCTTGGCCCAGTGCTCTTCATTATTTACATCAACGACGTGGATGTTGGACTCAATAACCGCATTAGTAAATTTGCAGACGACACAAAGATTGGTAACTCGGTTCTCACTGACGAAGACAGGCAAAGCCTCCAAGAGGATTTGCACAAATTTTCAGCTTGGTCGGATAAATGGGAGATGCCCTTTAACGTAGACAAGTGCCAGGTCCTTCAAGTTGGAACGAGGAATAAGAAGTTCGATTACGAAATGCGCGGCGTTAAACTCAAAAGCGTTCAATGCGTCAAGGACTTGGGGGTCAAAATCGCGTCAAACCTCAAATTCTTACAGCAATGCATCGATGCAGCAAATAAAGCGAACAGAATGTTGGGCTTCAATAAAAGAAACTTTTTATTTAAGAATAAAGATGTAATACTCCCGCTCTACAACAGTTTAGTCAGACCCCACTTGGAATATGCGGTACAGTTTTGGTCTCCCCACCATGCAAAGGATATTGCTAAATTAGAAGGTGTTCAGCGTCGGGCAACGAAAATTATCCCTTCCTTGCGCAACAAATCCTACGAAGAAAGGCTTTCTACCCTTAACATGTTCTCTCTTGAGAAACGTCGCCTCCGAGGAAAACTGATCGAATGTTTTAAAATACTTAATGGTTTCACGAATGTAGACAGATCTACATTGTTTATGATCGATGACACTTTGCGCACGAGGAACAATGGCGTAAAACTCAGATGTAGACAAGTAAATTCATACTGCACCAAATTTTTCTTCACCAACGTTGTAGTGCGAGAATGGAATAAGCTCCCATCATGAGTGGTCCAGTGTAACACGATTGACTCCTTCAAAAATAAGCTCGACCGTCACTTCCTTCAACTTAATATCAACTAGAGTAGAAATGCAACGTTTTGGAGTCTTCTGATTAATGTAAAATCACTTAGGTTTAAGGACAGACCACCAAGTCTGGACCATGGGGTCTGTGTGGTCTGACTTTCTATGTAAATTTATGTAAATGTCTCTCTTGACGTGGAGTTCTTCAACGCATGGGACAATTTCTATGGACAAAGTGAGCTCTTCCACAGGGACGGATTGCACCTTTCTCCCATCGGGGCAGCCAGATTCGGAAGGCTCCTCAACGACGCAGTACGTGTCATCCGAGCAAAAAACGAGTCACAGCCACGTCCCTCCACCCCGCCCGTGTAAATAGACGCCGTGCATCGCAACAAACCCGTAACCGTGATCCCACAAGTACCACCACCTCTATTACCAAGCCTCAAGAGAACTTAAAAATCCTTAGTTTCAATGCGCGTAGCCTAAGGAACAAATTTGATGAACTGAGATGTCTTGCTCTAACAGAAAATTTTGACATAATTGCTATAACCGAAACATTTATCGACACCACAAATATTGATTTAAGTTCCGAATACAACATAGATGGCTACAGACTCTTCAACAAAGATCGTGTAAACCGTAGAGGCGGTGGCGTCGCCCTTTATGTCAAAAGCTATTTGCAACCCACTGACAAAACACCGGGAAACAGTAACGTTCAACATTTGTGCGTGCGAGTAAACATTGCAAAAGTCAATTTAAATATATGTGTCACCTATAGACCTCCCGGGCAATCACTCGATGACGACCTTGAAATGTACAGCGTCTTAAGGCAGTCACTTAATAACAACGACTCACTGATATTAGGAGACTTTAACCTCCCCCATATCGACTGGGCGACACTGTCAGGCACAGAAGGCGAGTCACATAGAATGATCGAATTTCTAGAAGAAAATTATATAAGCCAAATGGTTTCTGAGCCAACTCGACAAAATAATATACTCGACCTTGTTATTACGACCCAAGATAACCTAGTCAGTAGTGTCACGGTAGGAGAACACCTCGGTTCTTGCGATCATAAAATAGTGCGCGTCGACATTAGAGCTTAATCATCAGTGACTGAAAATAAAGTAAAGGTGCCCAATTTCAAAAGAGCTAACTTCGTAGAAATCCGACAAAAACTAACAGAAATACAACTATCAGATGACGGCAACGTAGATGAAGCCTGGCTAAGCCTTAAAAATCACTTACTCACTCAGCAGAACGCATTCATCCCCTTGTGCGAGAAGCGAATTAACACTAATAAAAGCCCACCGTGGTTTAATAGCGAAATTAAACACTCAGTCAATGAGATAAAATTGTTTTACAGGTTAAAGAAAGAACAAAGCACGCCCGAAAACATTAAACTTTATAATGATGCCAGGCGACGAGTAAATAGACTAGTAGGTCAGGCAAAGCGTAGATATGAAGAAAATATTGCAGCCAACTGTAAAAATAATCCGAAATCTTTCTTCAGTTACATAAACAACAGAAAGGCGATCAAAAGTGGTATTGGACCTTTAACAAACAGCGACGGTGCACTAGTGACTGACAGCCAACACATTGCAAACCTCTTAAACAATTACTTTTCCTCGGTGTTTGATACTAACAGTCTTCCTCTCGCTACCACCAACACCAGTACTATTGTAAATCTCGAGCATGCATCGCCTAATTTTGAAATAACAACCGATGAAGTCCTTAAAGCTCTCCATTCACTTAAAACAAATAAAAGTCCCGGACCCGACAAAGTATATCCTATACTGCTTAAAGAAACAAAGAGCGAAATACTCTCCTCCCTCACTACCGTATTCAAAATGTCCTTGCGACAAGGCATCGTCCCTTCGGAATGGAAAAAGGCTAACGTGACACCGATTTTTAAGAAAGGAGACAAAAAAATACCAGGTAACTACCGACCCATTAGTCTAACTTCAATTGTAGGTAAGCTACTCGAGAGCATAATTAGAGACAAAATTGTGAGTTACCTCGAAAGCCACTCATTAATTGGGGATTCACAACATGGCTTCCGTAACAAAAGATCCTGCCTGTCAAACCTACTAACCTTTTCTAACGATCTCTTCTCTATTTATGACGTAACCAATTCAGTGGACGTAGTCTATCTTGATTTCCAGAAAGCGTTTGATAAAGTCCCACATCATAAATTACTTTATAAATTAAAGCAAATAGGCATTGACGGTCAAGTAAAGCAATGGATCGCGAATTGGTTGAGTAACAGACAACAAAGAGTTGTGATTGACGGATTTAACTCAGAGTGGGCGCCCCTCAGGGCTCGGTTCTTGGCCCAGTGCTCTTCATTATTTACATCAACGACGTGGATGTTGGACTCAATAATCGCATTAGTAAATTTGCAGACGACACAAAGATTGGCAACTCGGTTCTCACTGACGAAGACAGGCAAAGCCTCCAAGAGGATTTGCACAAAATTTCAGCTTGGTCGGATAAATGGGAGATGCCCTTTAACGTAGACAAGTGCCAGGTCCTTCAAGTTGGAACAAAAAATAAGAAGTTCGATTACGAAATACGCGGCGTTAAACTCACAAGCGTTCAATGCGTTAAGGACCAGGGGATTAAAATCGCGTCAAACCTCAAATTCTCACATCAATGCATCGATGCAGCAAATAAAGCGAACAGAATGTTGGGCTCCATTAAAAGAAACTTTTTATTCAAGAATAAAGATGTAATACTTCCGCTCTACAATAGTTTAGTCAGACCACACATGGAATATGCGGTACAGTTTTGGTCTCCCCACCATGCAAAGGACATTGCTAAACTAGAAGGTGTTCAGCGTCGAGCAACAAAAATGATCCCTTCCTTGCGCAACAAATCCTACGAAGAAAGGCTTTCCACCCTTAACATGTTATCTCTTGAGAAACGTCGCCTCCGAGGAAAACTGATCGAATGTTTTAAAATACTTAATGGTTTCACGAATGTAGACAGAACAAAATTGTTTATGATCAATGACACTTTGCAAACGAGGAACAATGGCACAAAACTCAAATGTAGACAAGTAAATTCAGACTGCACCAAATTTTTCTTCACCAACGTTGTAGTGCTAGAATGGAATAAGCTTCCACCATCAGTGGTCCAGTGTAACACGATTGACTCCTTTAAAAACAAGCTCGACCGTCACTTCCTTAAACTTAATATTAACTAGAGTAGAAAAGCAACGTTTTGGAGCCATCTGATTAATGTAAAATCACTTAGGTTTAAGGACAGTCCACCTACTAGTAGTCTGGACCATGGGGTCTGTGTGGTCTGATTTTCTATTTAAATCTATGTAAATCTCTCTCTCTCTCTCTCTCTCTCTCTCTCTCTCTCTCTCTCTCTCGCTCTCTCTCCAGTCCATGCGTGTGCTTCCACTTTCCTTTTATATTTAACTTTCTGTTCCCCTTCCTTCCGGCCTCTTTCTCCTCCCTCCCCTTTAAATGCCTCCAGTATCTTCGCCTTATTTCTTGCTCTCCTCCTCTTTCCCGCCTCACGGCTCAACTGTCACCTGCATTTTCTTTACTTCTTTTCTTCCTTTTTATGTTGTTCTCCTGCTCTACGGTTTTCTTTTCTTTCTTTTATCCCCTTCTTTTCTTCTTCCTTTTCTTCCTTCCTCTTGTATCTTCCTTCCTTCTCTCTTCCACCTCTCCCTCCAAAACGATCTCGCCACCACTATCGCCAACTGCTCGTTGTTTCCTTGGCCACAACCTCTTTATTTTTTCCTTCCTCCTCTTCTTTTTCTTTTATTTTATTTTCTACTTCTTCTTCTTCTTCTTCTTCTTCTTCTTCTTCTTCTTCCTCTTCTTCTTCTTCTTCCTCTTCTTCCGTCTCTTCCATCTCAGCTATAGCTTTCTCCTTTTCTTCGTCCTCTACTTCCCATCGCCATTTCCCTCCTCCTCCTCCTCCTCCTCCTCCTCCTCCTTCAGTTATCACCGGCCGGAGGAAACACGCACGCCTCCTCCAGGTTGTAATCAAGGTCTGCTGGAAGAGGATGTTGGCGGCGGTGATGGCGGCGGCGGCAGCGGCATGCTGTGTTGTTGTTGTTGTTGTTGTTTGCAAGGTGTTTTTCTGGAGTGCTGGTTTCACACCCACACACACACACGCACACACACACACACGACATATAATATTTACTGAGCACCCCCAGAGGGCAACACCGAGGAGAGTCGAGCCGCGTACCGAACCTTTGAAGCCTTGACCCTCGGAGTGAGGCATAGAAGACATGCTGTCGTAGTAAATCAGTGCCATAACGAAAATCACAGCCATGCGTAACAACACCTGTTAATAAGAACAGGTAAGAAGACGTGAGCTTTGTTTTTTTGGCACTCAACTTTACGAGATTGAGAATATTCATGTTTTGTTCAACTTGCTAAGCGAATCTGTGACCACCGCCCGAGCCGCTCTTGACCAATCAGGTTGAGGCTGGGCGGCGCGTCCCGGGGGTGGGGGGTAAGGAAGGGAGGAGGCAGAGGGGGCACAGGCAGGATCAGGAGCACGTCGGTGTTTGCTCCACGTGTGTTGCTGTGTCTTGTGTCGTGATGTTCCTCCCTCGGCACCCGCGTAATCCCTCGCCGCTCACCGTCCCCTTGTCGTCATGGGGATAGTTGAAGGTTGGTGAGTGAGTCTTTCGTGGGTCATTTAGTCCCGCGGTTGTTGTGGAAATCACGATTTTTGATCGCTTATTATAAGCGCCAATCCTCGACATCACTCGCCGACCACCACACCAGGGTCAACACGAGGAGAGGTGAAGGTGTGGTGAATGTCTTAAGCTCATCTCCGTGTCGTTCACCTCCATGGTTAAAACTTAAACTGTGTGTTTTTGCGCCGGGTCATTTATCTCCCGTCATCTTCATGCTCACTCACTGTTCACCTACTGTTCACCATTCACTGCTCATCATGAATATAAACGAAGGTATGGTTTGTGTTTCAAGCCTGCATCTCTCTCTCTCTCTCTCTCTCTCTCTCTCTCTCTGTGTCATCTTCTGTTATGAATAATGATAATAGGTTATGAGTTATTAATTTTTGTTCCGTGTAATTAATCGTCCCTCATCTTCGTCACCCTTCACTGTTCACCATCAGTGGAGGACTAATGAAGGTGTTTTGAGTGTTTGGAGCTTGTTCGTGTGGCATTACGCTCCTTCCACGATGTGTGTTTTGCGTGTTGGTGAATGTCGGAGGTAAGGTTGTTTAGGAGTAGGTGTGGATGTGTGTGTTCAGTCAGTGTAAGGGTTTGAATTGTAATATAATGTCATTTTTCTCGTCCCTTTGTTTCTTCTCGTTTACTTTTGCTCAGTTATTGTGACTCGTGCGTCGCTAAGTAACGACAGGGACGACGTTTCTGGAGGTTGCTTTATCCTCAATCTATGTCTTATCGGCAAAACTTAAGAATAACCACTCCAAACCAATATTCGTAGTAATTTAGCACGTGAAAGAAATATTATTATAATGCATTTTCGTATACGTTTTACCTTGGGGAGGGGCCAGGGGGGCAAGCCTCGTTAATTATAAAGTTAGGTGGCTTGGGTTTTCTAAGTCCATTTTTATTGTTTCACAACCGCCTTTATACACAGACTGAACCTCATACCTGCCTTGCAGTGCACCCTACAAACTAGTTCCTAAGTCAGTGCGCGCATGGATCATTAAGATTTCGGACATAAAACGTTTTTTACAAGTTCCCTACGTTATTTTCTTCGCTATATTAAAGTCAATAATGGCACAAGTATATGTATTTTATAATTTTCAACGACGACATTCATGAAATATTAATCCGCGGGATGTATCGGTGTCAGCCTGCCACGTAGCAGCTGGCAGTCTTGTGCGGCCAGCCATCATGGAAGGAAGGATCAACTCTTCTTTACTCTCCTCAGATTATCAGTCTACTTCACCTTTCGGTAAGTGTTAATTGACTATTAAGCCTCTTTATTGTTATCCCTCAGGAACGTCAAATAACCAAAAATCGAGTCCCTTCAATACTACCATATTCGAAGTGACACGGCCGTGTCACATGTGATGCTCTTAATTGGTGCCTCGTGGGCGTATCAAGCTGTAACAAGCACGCGCCTCCAATATTACCCCCACGAGAATAACCTTTCCAAGGAGCCCACTACACTGGGGACTATAGGGATTTTTCCCGATTGTAGGGAAAATTTGGAGGCCAATATTTCACTCAATTTACCTTCTAACGCCCAAAACCAAGAGTCACCGTAGGTTCCCAGGCTTGTTTGGGGAGGTACGGGAGGAAAATGCGCTCTCTTTTGGGGGTGGGGAGGTGACATGCAAGGGAAATGTGGTCCCCCACAAAATCCCTGAAGTATGGAAACAGGGACAAGGTGTATTCATCCGCGATGAATTGCTCGCTGACACGTCAGCAGAGAGAACACTCGTTGAGGGATCGCTGTGGAGAGAGCCAGAACACTCTAGAATGGACCGCTATGACGAGTGCGACTTAGGTCTGCTGCATTTTTTTCATCGGTACTCCGACAAGCCGAGAGACTTGTTTGATTTGTGTGTCAGGCACAATTTAATATTATAAAAGAAGGACTGTGAACTGTGTGGAAAACCTGCTTCATTGGATTTTGAGAGAAAATTATGGAGGTGTCGGAAGCGGGCAGCAAGAGGAAAAAAGAAAAAAGCAAAGTGTAACTGGATGGAAAGTGTTTTTAAGAATACTTTTTTTGAAAAAGCTCATCTCGATTTAGAAACAGATTTAGTGTTCATTAATGTCTATCTACGGGAATGTTTCTCGTTTTTGTTTGTAAGAACTGAACTTCAACTCAACGACCCAACCATTGTGGACTGGGCGAGTTTCTGCCGGGAGGTGCTTGTGGAATGGTATGCGAAATAAACTGGAAAAATTGGTGGACAAGGGAAAATAGTTGGAATAGATAAAAGTAAATAAAAAAAAAAGAAAATATAATGTTGGCAGGGTCATTGAAGGTCAGTGGGTATTTGGTGGTCTGTGTCGGGAAACTCGTACATGCTTCATGGTTCCGGTTGAAAAAAGAGACAGTGAAACACTTTTGAACATCATCAAAGAGCGGATTCAGCCAGGAACTACTATTATTTCAGACTGCTGGAAAGCATATAATTGCCTCAGTGAATACGGCTACAACATCTTACAGTTAATCACAACCTCAATTTTGTTGACCCTTCAACACTGGCACACACAAATAACATAGAGCGACTGTGGAGTGAAGCCAAAACCAAGGTCCCACTGTATGGGAGGAATAAGAAACACTTTGCGGGATATTTGGCTCGATCTGTGTTCATCATGACCCACAAGGACCCCAATAAAAGATTCCACCACTTTCTGAAGGAAATTGCAGCCCTCTACAACCCTTATACAGAAGGAGTGTAGAAAAAGGTAAGATTTTAAAGTCGTATAATAGTCAAACTGAGTTCTTGACACCATGGATTTACAATCATAATCAGAAATGCACACGGGTGGGAGTGAGGGGTGTCAAGTCGCCGGTTTGGAATGAATTGGCCACACTCGCGGCCGCCGCGACGGGCTGCGGGCGTCAATCAGTACAATGCAGTTAGATGGGGTGCAGAGCTGGCTTCCTTAGCACAGTATGCCCACCATCGGATGACACACCTGACACTCGTCAACAGATTGAATGCTAGGTCATATTGGAATAGACTACAAGAGTATGCGTTAGGGACTTTCCTTACTTTCGAGACTAGGGAATTTTTTCCTGATTCAGGGATTTTCTATGGAATTTTTGGAAGGCCATTTTTCAGTGATATGGGCTCCCCCCCCAATACCCCGGTTACCCACAGGTCCCCAGGCTTGTCTTGGGGGGTAGGGGGGGCTGGGGTGGTGGAGGAGGTGGAGTGGTAATTCTTAAGATTTACCGAAAATTTAGATTGTTATCATACCCAATTAATAATACAGCAACATAAAAAAAGGTGGAATATATCATTAATTGTGCGAAGATATTGGCGAAGAGCTGGTCTTCAGCTCATCTTCCCGAAGAGAGAGAAATAGTTCCTTTTCTTCCCGCTCGCCGCTTCGCGCGCTGCATCAAAGACATTCCTCGTCACTGATAATACCGTTTGGTCCACGAAGCCTGCTTTCCTCGGGGGAAGGGGGAAGAGATTGACTGATAAACGGCTGTAAGCCTCTTGCCCTCCCTCTCCCCATTCCCCTTCCTTCCCCTTCTTTCTCTCTTATTCTCTCACCTCCTTTGTTTTCACCTCCCTTCCTTTAACCTTATTAACTTTTGTGTGTACCTGTCAGTCTCGTTAGTTTAATTTATTTCGGGCCTTCACTTAAAAAATAAAGAGCTGTGGTGAAGAGGCAGTAAGCGTTTTTATTTCTTTCAGTGTCATAGAAGGCACATTAGAAGAACAAATGAAGGAAGGGCTAAGATATTTTGATGGCGTTATTGCCATGAGATTCCCGAAATATTCCTACAGGTGGGAACGTGAAACCTGGAGACACTACCTGGGTAGGGGAAATTACCAGGAATGGGTAATCGACAACTAACGTATTCTGCCATATATACTTTTCGTAAGAATGTGCGCACAACACCTATGATATATGAAACAGTAAATGCACTGACCTGAGTTTGGGAGATGAATTGTAGGCACTGCTCCATGCTGGAGTTTTATTTGGTTTGGAGGTACAGGTAGCTCAAACAATTCGTATTTTAGGTTGCCCACAAAACCTGTAGTTTCCAGTGATGACTACACACAAAGCTTGACTGGTGGCTGGTGTATACGGCTGACCGCCTTATTGGAGCGGTAAATATTAGCGTGGACGTCCAGAGAGAGAGAGAGAGAGAGAGAGAGAGAGAGAGAGAGAGAGAGAGAGAGAGGGGGGACGGAAACACAAAAGAGAACACAAAAGCACGTGGACGGTTTGTTTTATAAAGTGGAGGATTTGAAAATCGACGAGGCATGGGTGATGGCATCGGTCATTATATTTTTTGTTATAGGTATAATAATAAGGATGATAATTTGAAAAAAATCTACGACAGTAACAATAACAACAGCAATGCTAATAATATGAATGGGAATGAAGAACAAGGATACAAATAACACAAATAACGATAATAATGCGCGAAAAACACAAAAGAAAATTCAGAGGAGGAGGAGGAGGAGGAAAAGGAGGAGGAGGAGAAGGAGGAGGAGGAGGAGAAGGAGGACGATGCAGTACACGTATATTCATTGAGCTGGAGTCAGATGAGAGAGGGGGGGAGGAGAAGGAGAGAACATAGGGAGGCTGTGGAGGAGGCGGAGGCGGAGCGGCATTCTGGCCAACCGTGGCTCGCCGTGAGGTTAGGTCATTCAAGGCCTCGCTATGTAATTACTGGAGGGAGGGAGGGACGGTAGGAAGAAGGGATGTGAGGGAGGGTGAGAAAATAAGGAGGTCTAGAAGGATGGAAAATGAATGAAGGAAGATACGAAGGAAGGAAAGAGGGGCAACGAAAAGAGTTAACGGACAGGAGGAGAGAAAGAAGGGAAAGAAAAATGTAAAAAAAAAAATCAGCTTCGTACATTACCTTCAGGTTTGGTTCCCGTAGTTAATTCAAGTGCGTTCCTCATTCCACGAGCGCCGTAATAACATTCCTCTCCTCCTTCTCCTCATCCCCCCCCTCCTCCTCCTCCTCTTCCTTCTTCGTCGCCGCCGGTGCCGCCGCCTCCTCCTCCTCCTCCTCCTCCTCCTCCTCTTCCTTCGTCGCCGCTGTTGCCGCCTCTGCTACCTCCGCCTCCGCGTCCTCCTCCTCCTCCTTCTCCTCCTCCTCCTCCTCCTCCTCCTCCTCCTCCTCCTCCTCCTCCTCACCGTTAAGTGCCTGACAAACGATCCCACCTTATAGCACACCGGGAGTGGTTGAGTGTCGGACTGATTGACGGGGTGACGATGACGAAAAAAGTATCTCATTTTTTCCCAACACATTCTTGTTCATGTCAGGGGTTCTCGGTGCCTTGGCCATGGCGTTGAGTGGCGGCGGTGGTGACTGGCGTAAAAGAGAGAAGCATAGGATCTTAGAGCATGTGATATGTGGTGTGAGGTGTGTTGCGTTTAGCTTGAGGCGGACTGTGATTTAAAAGTAGCTCAATGGCCAAAGCGACAGAGATGAGCACCGTGGACATGCGCAGCTATAGCGTATGCCCCCGTCTTTAAACGTTTGAGTAATGAGGAATGCCCATAACTTCATCTGACGGGATCTTTTTCTGTGTGTGTAAAAGAAGTTGGAACGTTATTGTGATTAGTGTTGCTCCTTGCGTAGTGGACTTATTCTTTTGGTAATGTGGCATCGCCCTTTTATGTATCTGGACTTGTAATATTTTTTTAATCTGTGTGATGTGTTGTTCTTTGGTTAAGTTCTGTTTCATGGATATTACTAGAATACACATTTTCATATACCTTGATGGCCTTATATGTGTTGCGTATCCCCTGCTACTTTTCATTGTGTTCCACTTTTCCCATCCATTTCCCTTTCATCTTTTCCTCTCCCACGCTACTTTGATTCCTTTTCCCTCCTACTTCTTTGCCTCTATCCACCTCCTGGCCTCATAACCTCTTCTTCATTGTTTTATTCCCCCATCGTTGTTTCTTGCCTTCATCTCTATAACCATATTCTTCCCTTTTTATATTATCTCCTACATTATTTATCATTCCATTTTCTCTACTCCCTTTAAGCCACGTTCTCGTACTACTCTCTTCTCTTCCTTCTGAACCTCTCCATCATATTACTTTCAAATTTCTTCTCTCATTACTTCCTGCCCGCCTGTTGTCTAATATTTCTCTGTTCCTCACCCTCCTCAGACTCTTCCTCCTTTTCCTACTGTCTGTATTCTTCCCCCCCCTCCACCCCTCCCCCCCGTTCCCTCACCTCCGATTTGTCTTACTCTACACTATCCCTTCCCTCTCCCCTTTCCATTTCTGCCATAAGACCCTCGACCGAAGACTAATGATAGCTGAGAAAGGAAAAGGAATATTGCTAGACGAAGAGAAGGCAAAGAAGGGACTTGGTGTATTGTGAGAGCTCAGAAATGTGTATACGGGAAGCTCGTAGGAAGAGAAGGATGTTATTGCTTTATGTACAAAAGGAGATAGCAGTTGCGGATAAAGGGAAAGGAGAGGATTTATATATATATATATATATATATATATATATATATATATATATATATATATATATATATATATATATATATATATATATATATATATATATATATATATATATATATATATATATATATATATATAAGATGTTGAGGTCAGTGAGGAGGGGGGGTGGGCTGCGGTTGCGTGAGGAGGGCGAATTATAGGGAAAGTGTGGAGGAGATTAGAAAGAAACGGAGAGCCTGACTGGAGAATTGGGTGTATGGGCCTTGGGGCGGTGTGGCTGGGTGCTGAGGAGAGGGAAGGGAAGGGAAGGCAAGGTTTAGATGAAAGGGAATGGTAACCTGGGCGTTGAGCAGGGGAATATGGTGGCTGGGGATGGAAGACAATGGAAATGTTTGGAAGTTGATTAAAGAACAAAGGAATGGAGAGGAAAAAAAAAAATGGGAGGGTGAAGGTACTAGATATGGGAAATGTAGTAAGAAAAAAAGGTCGTAGGGGAAGTTTGTAAAGGTAGGGGAGTAGGTTGGGGTTGTGAAATGGGAAGTGGCGATTCTAATAAAGACAGAGGGAACACCTAGACCAAGGAAGGGGAAGAGTATTGCCCAGATAGGTTTTGATGGACATAAAAGGATAAAATTATAGGAGAATGATTTGGTGTGGATTTGTTGGAAAAGCCGAGGAGGAATAAATGGAAGACCTGTAGGGCGAAAAGGGGATGTAGAAGGAAAAAGAAGATTTGTGGAAGGGAAACCATGCATGGGCCAGATAGGAGGCTCTCACTATCGATTTTCTTTCTTCCACTCTCCTCACTTTCTTATTCATTTTCCTCACTGGAGCAGTAAGTGGCGGGCCTTTTTTTTTTTTTTTCATTACGCCCTTGAACTGTAGCTGTAGCTGTATTAAAAAAAAAAAAAAAAAAACTCCGTCACCCTCACTTTCCTCTCGGCCACTATGAATGCATTCCCCTCCTTTGATTACCCCTTTCTCATTCTGCCAGGCATCCTTCCCCTTACATTCCTTTCCTTTTCCTCACTACCCTCCTACCTCTCCTCTTCCTCCCTCCTTTCCCCCTTCCTGAAGAGGATGTAAGTTATTGGGAAATGGACTTCACCGCTCATTTACCTTTCTTTCCACTCCTTTCAGCTCCTTCCCTTTCAATTCCCTTTCACTCCCCTCTCCTCTCCTCCCCTTCTTCTCTATGTCTCATTTTCTTTTCAGTATCGTGGTTTCGTCCCCTCTCATTTTCCTTTACGAATATGGCTTCCTTCCTTTTTTCCTCCCTCTATTCTTTCCCTCCCTCCTTCCTCATTTCACAGTCGCTCCCATTCTGCCTTCTTCCTACGTAGCATTTTCTATCCTTAACACGCACCTTCTTTTTTTGTTCTTACTAACCTCCTCCTCCTCGTTTCTCATTTTTACTTTGCTCCACTCCCTCCTCCTTATCCTTCTCTTTCCTACTCCTCTCCTTCACACACCTCCATTCGCACAACCCTCGCCTCAGCCTCTCTTGTTTCCTACTTTCCACCTTTTCTCCACATTCCCTTTTTCACGTCCTCTTCCCTAACACTCCTATCAAAGCGCCGTGCCTTACCCTTACACCCTCACATGCTCTCTCTCTCTCTCTCTCTCTCTCTCTCTCTCTCTCTCTCTCTCTCAAACACACACACACACACACACACACACACACACACACACACACACACACACACACACACACACACATTCGTCTCGTCCATCACCCCTATCTTCACACCTCCTAATTACTCCTCTCTCCCACGCCCAGTCTTTCACACCATAATTGTAGTCTTACTTTTTCTTCTTTTCTCACAACCTCGTCATTCCCAGATTTCTTTACCTTCCCTCACTCTCTCCCCTCTCCCCATTCCCTCTCTTCATCCTCTCTCTAATCAATGTGGTTATTTTTCTCCCTCAGCCTTGACGATTCTCCTCACCTTCGTCCCCCCTACCCTCTTCACCTTTCCACCTTCCTTCATAACCCTCTTCTCTATATTTCCCTTTTTTGCATACCAAATTTTTTCTTCATATTCCTATTTTCCCTTTCCCATATTTATCTTACTACCCGTTGTCCTCCTCCTATCCTTCCCTCTCTTCACTAACGCTCTCCACCTCACCTCCGCCTCTCCCGTTCAGCCGCTGTAACATATCGTCGTCGGCTCGGTAAAATATGTCAGCAATTGTCACTCAATCAATAACTGTTTTTTGGCGCCCGTCTTTGGTATGACACACACACACACACACACACACACACACATGCACCCAAGCTCGCACGCACGGTCGCACGCACGCATGTACGCACGCACGCTTGCAGTTAAGTAGCCAGACAGCCTGAGACAGGCAGGCAGGAAAGGGAAGCAGGCAGGCAGGGAGGCAGGCACGCAGGCAGACACACACACACACACACACACACACACACACACACACACACACACACACACACACACACACACACACACACAGCTTTGCAAGTTATCTTAATGACCTGGAGGCTGCAGAACGCTCAGCCTCAGCCCTTATTATTATTTACGATTGGGGCAAAAAGAACCTTGTGTCCTTCAACACCTCAAAAACACAGTTTCTCCACCTATCCACTCGACACAACGTTCCAAACACCTGTCCCCTATTGTTCGACAACACTTAGCTATCACTTTCCTCAACACTAAACATCCTCGGTCTAGCCTTAACTCAAAATCTCAACAGGAAACCTCATATCTCTTACTAAATTAGCTTCCTCGAGGCTGGGCGTTCTGTACCGTCTCCGCCAGTTCATCTCCTCCGCACAAATGCTTTCCATTTATAGGGGCCTTGTCCGCCCCCGTATGGAGTATGCATCTCACGTGTGTGTGTGTGTGTGTGTGTGTGTGTGTGTGTGTGTGGTGGTGGTGGGGGGGGGGGGTCCTCCACTCACACAGCTCCCCTGGACAGAGTGGTGTCTAAAGCTCTTCATCTCATCAGCTCTCCTCCTGTTACTGAAAACCTTTTACTTTAAAATTCCGCCGCCATGTTGCCTCTCTTTCTATCTTCTAGCGATATTTTCATGCTGACTGCTCTTCTGAACTTGCTAACTGCATGCCTCCTCCCCTCCTGCGGCCCCGCTGCACACGACTTTCTATTCATGCTCATCCCTATACTGTCCAAGCCCCTTATGCAAAAGTTAACCAACACCTCTATTCTTTCATCCCCTTCACTGGTAAACTCTGGAACAGCCTTCCTTCGTCTGTATTTCCTCCTGCCTATGACTTGATCTCTTTTAAGAAGACTGCATCAAGACACCTCTCCACCCGAAATTTACCTCTTTTTTGGGTACACTTTACTTTTATCTTGTATGGGGCTTTTTTTTGTACCGTTTTTGTTGCCCTTGAGCCGTGTCCTCTGATGTAAAACAAAAAAAAAGACAATATTGTTAATACCCCATTATCTCTCTCTCTCTCTCTCTCTCTCTCTCTCTCTCTCTCTCTCTCTCTCTCTCTCTCTCTCTCTCTCTCTCTCTCTCTCTCTCTCTCATTACGCTTAAATTGTATTATTCTCAAGCTTTGACCAACTTTCCTCCAATGTCGATGATGATCCCCTGTTAGGAGGAGTGTGTGTGGGAGGAGGAGGAGGAGGAGGAGGAGGAGGAGGAGGAGGAGGAGTAGGAGGAGGAAGTTATTGTAGCTGTGATAGTTAGCTAAATGAATGATCAGCCTCCTTCATCCTTCTCTCTATCCATTTATCCTATACTTCTTGCCTCTCTCCTCACTTTCAACCTTTTTTCTTTCCTTTTCCTGTCATTCAAGCAACCCTTTTGTCCTCCTACATTTCCTCCTTTTATTCCTTCGTTTCATTTCCTTTCACTCCCTAGACTTGCATTCTTTCCATTCTTCCCTCCTTCCTGCATTCCTTTCCTTCCTCCCTCCTCCCTTAATATCCTTTTTCACTCATTCCTCGCACCCCTGTTTCCTATTTTCTTTCCCACTTCATTCCATCCATTTTTAGTTCCCTCCTTCTTCTTCTCATGTGCCCTCCACCTTCATGACTCTCCTTCCTTCCTTCCTTTTCTTCCTTATTTTTTTTATTTATATTCCTCTTTACTCTCCGTCCCTCTTCTGATCTCTCTCTCTCCGTCCACCTGTCTCTATCTGCCTCCTCCCCTCCTCCCAATTCTACATGTGCCTTGTACACTTGGTATGTCCTTCCTCTCCCCCTCCCTCCCACCTCCTGCCCATGCCTTCCCCTCCCTTCTTCCCCTCTTCACCTGCTGACCCTTCCGTACCAATTTTACTTTCTTCATTACCTCCCCCCCTCCAATTCCTCCTGGTGGTTCGTCCCCTTTTCTTTTTTCCTTTATCTCTCCTTGTTCCATCCATTCTACCGTCTCCTTTCTTCCTCCTCCGTCCATTCTTTTCTCCTTTCATTTATTCTTTTTTTTCCCCTTCCCTCCTTCCCTCCCTCTATTCACTCTTACTTACGTTTGTTTCATGTATCCATCATTCTAATCTATCTAAACCTAACGTGCTTTCTTCCTTCCTTCCTACCTTCCTTCCTTCCTTCCTTCCTTCCTTCCTTTCATCTCTCCTTCCATCCTTCCTTCCTCCCTTCCTTCCTTCCTTCCTTCCGTCCTTCCCATCCTTCCCTCCTCTTTTTTTCCTGTCATATTTTTTCCTCTATCCCCTCACTTCATTTTTACATTACCCGTCCATCTACCGTAGCTATCCACGTTTCTTCTCTCCCTTTCTTCAGGTATATTAGGAGTCTCGTTGAGGAGGCTAAGGGGTCATCTCAATGCATAATATTTCATACCTGCTTACTGAGCCCTGAAGAAACTCTACTCCGAGTCTCCCTCTCAGGTGAGCGCTATCCGAAAAGCATTTGGCTGTCTCGTGTCAGACATGGATGAGTACATGGCGGACCCTCCGAGTGGGCAGCTTCCATTTGCTGGTTTGCAAGTAGTGGATGCTGGTCCCCCTAATGAGGAAAACCCTCTCTCTCTCTCTCTCTCTCTCTCTCTCTCTCTCTCTCTCTCTCTCTCTCTCTCTCTCTCTCTCTCTTTTTATTTTTTTTACAGCCCAGCCTATAGCGCCGGTAGACTTTCTTCAGGGGCCCGATGGTAGGCCCAAGCACGTCATGGCGCAGGCAATTTTTATAGTGGCGACAGTTATGCTTGGCTCATGCAGCCCCCCCGGAACTCATTTTTGATTCACTGGACGGTTTCTTCCAGAGTCCAGGTTAATAGGCGGTCTTTACGACAGCATGTGGGTAGTCTTAGGCCACTCGCCGGTGACTGAAAAATCCCAGGTAGTAGCGTGGGGATTCCAACCGATGTTGTCGCTAACCACTCAGTCACCGCCTGCCCTCTGATTCCGTCTCTTGACGGGATTAGAGCGGCTGTGGCAAGGTCGAGGGGTGGAAAGGCACCTGGTATCTGTAACATCGGTGCGGAGCTGCTCAGAGCTGGAGGTGAGGCCATGATCTGCGGGTTGCATGCGCTCTTCAATTCCGGATGGCAGTCTTATACCATTAATCTTGACTGCAAGAGGGCCCTGCTTGTTAATTTTTGGAGAGGAAAAGGGGACTGCAATCTCTACCATGGCATTAAGCTTTTCAATGTTCCAGGCAAGGTGCTTGCCCATGCATGTATTACTCATTTGGATTCGCATCCAGCTGCTGAAGCTGCAGAGACCTGAGCAGTCTGAGTTCACGCCTGGGAAATCGACAACTGACTGTATCCTAACGCTTCGCGTACTGGTGGACGGCCGACGTAAGTTAAGTCCAAGCCGACAGAAGGTAGAGTTAGGTCAGCTCGCCCGGTCCGTCCGCGCACATGGGTGGGGCTAAAGAGTGACGTCGATCACAGGGTTCGAGTTGCCACCAAGGACAAGCTAGTGACCTAGAGTTACCAGAAATCAGCGGCACTCGCCTACTACCTCAGTTCATCCATCTCTCTCTCTCTCTCTCTCTCTCTCTCTCTCTCTCTCTCTCTCTCTCTCTCTCTCTCTCTCTCTCTCTCTCTCTCTCGGCCTTCTGTGCCTTGAGGGTAGTGGTAGTTCAAGTAGCTCATACATAAAATTTCTGTCGTATGCTGTAGCTTCAAATGCCGGCTGCAAATATATGAAGTGGCAAGATTCATAAAATCTCTTCTTCTGCACACGTCAATCGACTTCTGCTTTGTTTCTTCGTCTTTCGGAAACGAATGATATGTGATGTTTCCACCTTTAATATAAATCGAGTGGCAACCGAACACTGCACACGTACTAGGCATCCTACGCGTGAGAAATGAAAACCAGGGAAAACGAAAGAGTTTCCTCACGCCTCACGTTCAGAAGAACGGTGTCTCCTCAAGAAGTCTTACTGCATATTGGCTTCTCCCACGGTGTCACGGACACATCAGCACGAGTATATGGCGTTGTCGGTACCTGTGTAGAAGAACAATGATCCGGATCTTCTTAACTCGCTTGTGCTCCCTGTCTTACTCTGGCTGTAAGCCATAGACATTTAATAGTGACTTGAAGCGGTGGATTGATGCCTTTGGTAAAACGTACCTACGCAAAATCATGGGATATCGTTGGAATGACTGTGTCAAACTGGCGACTACTCCGTGAGACTGATTCGAGGCGTATTACCTGCATAGCCCGTCAACGCTAACGGCATGTAGCATGTTACCCAGAAGCTGATCCTGTTCGCTGGGTTGTTTCAGTAAACGACAGTCCTGAGTGTAGGAGGCCGAGGGAACGTCCACAGAGCCCGTAAATGGACCGTATTGGCTATACAGGCAGCGCCACATGTGGCCACTCAACTCAAAGCTGTACTTTCCATAGAGTTCAAGTTATAGACAAGAGTGCGTCTAAGGCTGGTTCCGGGATACACGTCTATGGTGCCGTCATCGCCCCAAGCCGATGATTGCACACAATATTCACTCCTACCCGATATCAGTTTTTCTCCATATCAATCAGTAGAGTCAGGAAACCGGGTAGGAGTAAAGTATGTGCAGTCGATGGCTTGGAGCGGTGGTTGCACAACGGTCTTGTATCCTGGAGGCAGCCTCAGACGCACTCTAGTATATAACTTGAATTCTATGGAAAGTACTGCTTTGACAGTTCGAGTGGCCGTGTGGCGCTGCCTGTATAGCCAATACGGTCCATTGATCAAGCCTATATATCCTGTCATGAGGTACTTGGGATTGGATGGAGACCTGCATGGAGACTTGCCCGGAGGAACAACCCCTCACATAACTATTGTTTAAATAACACTCTCATAAGCAGGTCTGGGTGCGAGAGGGATTTAGGGGTGTTAGTGAGCTCTGATCTCCGTCCAAAGGCACAATGCATTCAATCTAAAAATCGAGCAAGCAGGGTAATGGGATTCATTTCAAGGAGCGTAAACAACAGAAGCGCCGAAGTCTTCCTCAAACTATAATTAGCATTAGTTAGACCTCATCTTGATTATGCGGTTCAGTTCTGGTCACCTTACTACAGGATGGATATCAGAATGATAGAATCGGTACAGAGAAGAATAACTAAGATGACTCAGGGGTTAAGAAACTTGCTATACGAGGAAAGACTAAAACAATTAAACTTGCATTCTCTAGAAAGGCAAAGGATGCGAGGTGACTTGACAGAGGTTTATAAATGGATGAAGGGCTTTAATAAGGGGGATATTAGTAAGGTTCTGATGGTAAGAGAACCGGCTAGGACACGTAGTAATAGTATTAAACTGGATCAATTCTGATTCAACAGGGACATAGGCAAAAAATGGTTTACTAACAGAGTGGTAGATGAGTGGAACAGGCTGAGCAGTCATGTGGTGAGTACCAATACAATTGTCACATTGCGTATGGCGTATGGCAAAACGTAATTATGAGATTAGAATTGCCAGGGAAGCAAAGACCAACCCAAAGGGCTTCTTTCAGCTTTATAAGACCAAGGTTAGGGATAAGATAGGGCCGCTTAAGTCAGGAGAATCACTGATTGATGGAGATGAGGAAATGAGCGAGACGTTAAATAGATATTTCTTAACTGTATTTACCAAAGAAACCCCAGGGAGAAAAGATCTACAGGGGAGAAGAGGTAGAAGGATTAACCGGCATCAACATAAGTAGGGAGCTCGTGATTAGACAGATAGATAGACTTAAAGTCATTAAGGCGCCAGGGCTAGATGAACTTTTCCCCAGGGTAATAAAGGAATGTGAAACTGAAATCAGTGGGCAGTTAACAGAAGTATTTAGGAAGTCACTAGACACAGGGGTGGTGCCTGTTTCATGGAGGCAGGCACACGTTATTCCAATATTTAAGAAGGGTGAGAAATCTTCTCTGGAAAACTATAGGCCGATTATTTTGACGTCAGTTATAGGTAAAACGATTGAGTCAATAATAGCTGATAGTATTAGGGACCATATTGACATACATAATTTAATTCACGACTCACAGCATGGGTTTATTAAAGGAAAGTCGTGCCTCACTAATCTTTTATCCTTTTACAATAGAGTATACGAGGCAGCTGGCAATGATGAGAGCTATGATGTAGTTTATCTTGATTTTAGTAAGGCCTTCAATAAGGTTCCTCACCAGAGACTGTTAAATAAAGTCAGGGCTCATGGAATAAGAGGGAAGGTATTTTATTAGATTAAGGCGTGGATTAGCGACAGGAAACAGAGGGTTACCATTAACGGTAAAAAATCCGAATGGGGTAATGTTACTAGTGGGGTTCTTCAAGGTTCAGTTTTAGGCCCGCTTTTATTCTTTATCTACATTAATGACATTGACAATGGGATAACTAGTGACAAAGGTAAATTTGCAGATGGTACCAAAATAGGACGCACTATTAGGACAGGGGAGGATGCTAGAGCACTGCAGGAGGATCTCAACAAACTGTCAGCTTGGTCAGGGAAATGGCAGATGAATTTTAACATCACCAAGTGTAGCGTACTTATTGTAGGAACACGCAACCCATTACACGGGTATAGTTTAGACTCCACGGCGATAGGCAGATCAGAGTGTGAAAGGGATTTGGTGGTGTCAGTGAACTCTGACCTAAAACTAAGGAAGCAATGTATTAGTGCGAAGAATAGGGCTAACAGGGTATTAGGCTTTATTAACAGGACGGTAACCAACAGTAGTGCAGAGGTCATCCTCAGACTCTATTTAGCGTTAGTTATGCCACACTTAGATTATGCTGTCCAGTTTTGGTGCCCACACTACAGAATGGACATCAACTTGCTAGAATCAGTTCAGAGGAGGATGACCAAGATGATTCAGGGGCCGAGGAACCTCCCATATCAAAATAGGCTGAAACATCTAAACTTACATTCACTAGAAAGACGAAGAGTGCGGGGAGATCTGATAGAAGTATTCAAATGGGTCAAGGGTTACAACAAAGGCGATATAAGTACAGTACTGAGAATTAGCCAGCAGGATAGAAGACGCAGTAATGGATTTAAATTAGAAAAGTATAGATTTAGGAGAGATATAGGCAAGCACTGGTTTAGTAATAGGGTGGTGGGGGAATGGAATAGACTCAGCAATCACATAGTTAGTGCAGGGACGATAGCTTGTTTTAAGAGTAGCCTGGATAGCTACATGGACGAGGATGACAGGTGGCAGTGAGGTGTGGGTGCAGTAAGGAGACAGGGTACTGGAGCGTACGCCCGTACCGAAGGTAAACGAGGATCAAGCCTCTACCTGTAACGCCTGAAACTACACCTCACATCGTGAGAAGTGGGGGGGATTCTGGAGCTGCCCTGTGTAGGCCACTCGGCCTCTTGCAGTTTCCCTATGTTCTTATGTTATGTTCTCATTAGATAAATTCATGGACAGTGATATTAGGTGGGGTTAGATTCACAGGATTTTAGGTTCGCAGGAGCTGCCTTGTACAGGCCTACGGTCCTCTTGCAGACTCCTGCGTTCTTATGTTCTTATGAACCCCTGCTTTTTTTGGGTTTGGTGTCGTAGAGTGTGCGAGACAACGCGAGCCACGGCGTATGCCCCCATTGCTTTTTTTTTCTTCTTCCTTTCTTCCTTAATTTCTTACTTCCGTCCGTCCTTCCTTCCGTATTTTTTTCCTTTCCTCTTTTTTTTCTTCTTTTCTTGTTTTATTCCTTCCTTCCCTCTATACATTCTTCACCTTATTAATTATCGATGCCTTGTCTCCCTCTGTTTCTTCATTCTACATTTCCTTCTTTCCATCCATTCATCAATCATATTTTCATCCTTTCTTCCTTCCATTTTTCATTCCTTTCTAATACCTTTCCATCACAGCCATCCTTCTTGATATCCATTTTTTCTCGCCCTCCGTCCATCCCTTCCTTATCATAATCCTTCCTTCCTTCCCTCCCCCTTTAGCTCCCTCCTCCCTCCGTCATTATATCGCGGGGCCTTGACTAACCTAGCCTAACGGCGAGTCATGTGTTCCGCTTAATGGTTGGCCGGAATGCCTCGCCCGCCGCCTCCACCTATCCTCCCCTCCTCTCCCACCTACGTCTGCCCTTCACTCAATGTATATACGTGTATTGCCTCCTCCTCCTCCTCCTCTTCCTCTTCCTCTTTCTCCTCCCCTCCTCCTCCTCCTCCTCTTCCTCTTTGTCCTCCCCTCCCCCTCCTCCTCCTCCTCCTCCTCCTGATATTCCTTTTCCTCTTGTTCCTGCTCAGGTTGTTTCTGTATATTCTCTTCCGTTTGGTCTTGCTCCTCCTCCTCCTCCTCCTCCCCCTCCTCCTCCTCCTCCTCCTCCTCCTCCTTCTCCCCCTCTGGTGCTGCTCCTCCTCCTCCTCCTGATATTACTTCTCCTCTTGCTCTTGCATCGGTTGTTCCTGTTTATTTTATTCCTTTTGGTCTTGCTCCTCCTCCTCCTCCTCCTCTTCCTCCTCTTCCTCCTCCTTCTCCCCTTTTCCTCCTCTCCAGGGTGGATTTTGATTTTTTTCCATTTGTTCCTTCTCTTCCCAACCTCGTCCATATCAACTTTTATTTTTGATGTTTTCCATTTTTATGTTCCTCCTCTTTGACCTCATTTTCCCCTTCCTCCTCCTCCTCTTCTCCCTCCTCTTTAACATGCTTTTCCTCTTTCTCCTCCTCCTCCTCCTCCTCCTCCTCCTCCTCTTCCATCGTTACACTCTTCGTCCTCATCCTTGGTCTTATACTACTTCTTGCCTCTCGTCCTCTTCTTTTCTTCTCCCACTTATAATAAAAATTTTACCTCCTGGGCCCGTATCCTCACGAGCTATTAACTTTTACCCTTAAAGTTACTATCAAAGTTAATAGTTTCAATTTATTAAGAGTAATAGCTATCCTCGTTAACTTTGAGTATAAGTATTAGCAAATCCTGGCTCCTATTATCTTCTTCTTTATGGCGGGCTCGTTGCTAAGGACGCCACCGTGCAAAACGTAAACAACCGACATGAATTACGTAAATGTTTCAAAAGGAAAATAAAGAAATAAAGGTTTGCATAGGAAATATGTATAAGTGTACAACAAAAACAAAATAAATGGCAAACACAAAAAAAAAAAAGTTTTGTGGCAGATACTAATGAAATGTAGTTAGAGGCTGCTTCACTCCCCTCCCGTTATCTCCCCTTCTTTCAAAGGGGAGATAACGAGAGCGTGTTGTTGTGACAAAGGAGTCCTTCGTCACATCAACACGCTCAGTTCCGCTCCATAACCACGTCAACTGCCACAATGAGCTCATCTATTGGAGAACCAGCGGCGAGGAGGAGGAGATTCAATTGGTCTCAAGATGAAACGGTCTTCCTCTTACAGCAGATATATGAAAAAAGACATATCATCAAAGGGCCTTACGGCAAGAGTGTCACCTCTGGGGATAAGAAGAGAGCGTGGAATGAAGTGTCAGAAGCTGTGACAAGGTAATCACATGCATGATTTAATTAGCTTACAAACTAACCTAACCTTATCAATTGGGTATTTTTTGCATAATAACACAACCACTGACTTTCGAAACAACATACCTTTTCATTCTGTATCATGTGAATAGTGTATATATATATATATATATATATATATATATATATATATATATATATATATATATATATATATATATATATATATATATATATATAGTGTTTATAGTGGCGCCATCTCGCATTGGCTCATGCTGCCCCCTCTCCCTCAACAACCTAACATAACTAAACCTAACTATGCCATACCTGCCCTGTCCTACCTAACATGTCCTAAATTAATATGACAGGTCCCCAAGTTTGTTTGGGGGGAAGAGGGGGTAAATCTTAAGAATAGCGGCTCCTAGCGGGTGCGCATTTAGGGCACGGTGTGGTGGTAATTACAACATTTCTAGCACGTACAACGGGGTTTTGACAAGCGGACAGGCGTGTTTATGTCACAAGGGGTGTATTTTTCCGTGCGGGCTCTTCCCTTTCTTCACCCTGGAGCTCGCAGTCTCCTCGCCCATCGACTTAGAAGAAATCGTGAGTCCACCATGGAAAAGTATATACACCCTTTGTGACATAAACACGCCTGTCCGCTTGTCAAAGCCACGTCGTACGTGCTAGAGATGTTGTAATTACCACCACATCGTGCCCTAAAAACGATCCCGCTAGGAGCCGCTGTTCTTAAGATTTACCGAAGAGGGGGTTAGTGTAGATAGTTAAGGCATATTTCGCTCTTATTTTATTCTTTTTTTTTTGTTGTTTATTTATATTTGTTTATTTATCTTCTTTTTTTTGGGGGGGCGGGGGGGGGTGGGGGGGGCGGTGCTTGGCATGCCAGACTCAGAACACTTTTACAAGTACTTTATGTCAAGACTATATGGGAATAGGTAGGTTTGATGAGAATGGTAAATTAAGATTAAAATATTATTTTGATAGCACTGGTCAAACAGATTATGGTGATATAATGTTAGATTGGAATGTACTGAAGAGAATGAAATTGAGGTTAATGCTTTTAATTTTTTTTTTTACATATTCACATATTCATGATTCAAGTAACTTGCAAACTAACCTAACCTCGTCAAATGGGTATTTTTGTATACGAACACAACCACTTGAGTTTCCAAACAAAACATACTTTTTCCTACTCCTCCACGTGAATAGTTTCATTATGACCATTTCTGCTGCAACCCCCACTCCCTCAACAACCTAACATAACTAAACCAACTCTGCTAAACCTGTCCTACCTAACACGTCCTAACCTAACATGGTAGGTCTCCAAGTTTGTTGGGGTGGAAAGGGGGTTTGTATAAGAGAGTTAAGTCATATTTACCTGTTATTTTATTTATTCTTTATTTAGATTTTTTTTTTTTTTTGGTGGAAGGGCGGGCATGCCAGACTCTGAACACTTTTACAAGTATTTTATGTTAAGACTATATCTGAATCGGTAGGTTTGATGAGAATGGTAAAGTAAGATTAAAATATTATTTTGATACCATTGGTGAAACAGATTATGGTGATAAAATGTTAGGTTGGAAGTACTCAAAAGAATGGAATGAAGGTTAATGCTTTGAATTTTTTACTATAGTTGTATTGTGTAATATCATCATATACTTAGAGAAAAGCATTTTATTAAAGTAGGTAATGAAAAGTAGTATTTTTGGTCATGTTCATAACAACTAGAAAGTTAATGTCTTATGATGCATGTAAAAAAAATACTGATTTAGCTTTCCATCACAGTATGTATGAAATGTTATTGGAGAAAATATGGGAAATAAATAGCACGCCATAGAGGAACTGTTAAGAAACTCACTTCACATTTATAACTTTACAGTGCCTTCCCTGGGAGCGGACCCCGTTCGCAGGATGACTGTGAGAGGCGCTGGTATAACGTACTGCAAAAATCAAAGGCCCGCATTGCGCAGTACAAGAATGAGCAGCGGTAGACTGGTAAATTTGTTGAGTTGTTATGTCTTTAAATGTAAAATTTATGTTAGTCAGTTTTTTTTCGTGATCACAGAATGCAGCTATACTGGCCACAAGTAATGCCTTTATTTCAGCTTACAGTTAATAAGTTCATAGCAATGAACTGCATATTTGATATAAATATTTTTTAATGTTCATCTGTCAATGACTTTCCATTTATCTATCTAAATACCTTGGCTGTCTTCCCCCAACGAAGGGTGGTAGCCAAGACAAGGCACACACTCGCTCATACATTCACACTCATGTACACCACCCTCTCAGCCGCACAGCCCCTGCGGGAGAAACGAAGACCCTCACTGTATGGGGGATTAGCTGCACATTTCAGACAGGGAACTTCAAGGCTTCACAGCATACACTGGTTTACCCCTGCCCCTTCATAACAATGACATTTTCCCCCAACACCTGAGTGCCCCACATGTGTGGCACCACAGATGCGCAAGCACCTTTCTCAGAGGTCGCAGGGCCGCGTCAATCCTCACACACTCACAACTGCTCTCCATTTGCTTTTGTCACGCACAGTCATTCCATTATGCTCCAGTGTCACTCCTCCCTTCAACGTCTCCTTCACACCATCCATCCATCCTTCAGGGCCCACCCTTAAGCTCACACCTCTCACACTATACTCACAAATTATTACATTCATTAGAATAATAAAATAAATGTTATTTTCATAGGTGGTGGTGCACCAACTATCATATTAACTGTGATAGACGAGTTGGTGTACGACATCATCGGCCGCTCGTCTAATGTATTCGACGGGGTACTAGCGCCTTTCAGCGTTGACACAGCTACCTTGGATGATGTGCCACAGACAGGATAGCAGCAGCAGTCAAGCAGCGGTGAAATATTGACTGGGATGTATGTTTGTGAAACTTTTATATCCTCTTTAAAACAATGTAATGATCAATCATAAGTTCATATTCTTTGTAGATACACACTTTATCAGTCAATTACCTTACAAACAAAAAAAAATAGTGGAATACTTCTGTTAATCAGTAATATTTCACCTGTATGACCCTTTTTCTACAACTACCTATTTAAGTTATATGCATTAATCACCATGACTAATATATGACCCTTTTTTTCAACCATGTACCCCTAGAGACCATCTCACCACATTGCTCAATCGAGGCAATATATATGGAAGAGATACCATCTCCTGCTCCGGCACCCACTTGTTCAACATCTGCTGCTGCTGGCCCTATGACATCTGGAACTGCTTCAGGATCTGCTCGCCCAATGACAACTGAAGCTGCTCCGCCACCGTCACAGCCTACTTCTTCAGTAGAATTAAGAGATGCTTTTCATAGGGCAGCAGCAAGTTTTTTTGATGCTGGGGCTGAATATTACCGCCTCAAGGCTATGAAGCTAAAGATAGACGATAATATTAAGTAATCTTCAAAAATATTTATCTCTGTTGCAGTTTTTTTCCGATTTCCATGCTGACTGCTCTTCTGCATACCTACTTCCTTCCTGCTGTGGCCTCACTCCACAGCAGGGTTGGAGAAAATCATTTTTTTTTTTCATTGAAATCAATTTTTTATTTAAGTTATTTTTTTTGCGATAATCCTTGTTTGTTTCCACTAATTATTTATTTCAGTCTTATGAGGTCATTTTCTTGTAATAAAATTGTCCAGTGCTTAAATGAAACCATAGTTTAATATACACTACCAAAGATGAGTACTTACATAAAAATCATAAGCTTATGATTTTTATGCAAAAACACATCTTTGGTAATGTATATCAAACTATGGTTTCATTAAACACTGAACAAATAATTAGTGAACTAAACAATTAATACCTAAAAAAAAATAAAAAAAATTAAATGAAAAAAATTAATTTAAATAAAAACATTTCTCTCTCTCTCTCTCTCTCTCTCTCTCTCTCTCTCTCTCTCTCTCTCTCTCTCTCTCTCTCTCTCTCTCTCTCTCTCTCTCTCTTTTTTTTTTTAAATCATGATTTTTCTCCAATCCTGCTGTGCAGTGACGCCACAGCAGGGAGGAAGGAGGCATGCAGAAGAGCAGTCAGCATGGAAATCTGTAACGCTAAAGTAACTATCGAACTGGCATAGATTTTCCTTCAGTTCGGACTTAGTTTTGTTATGAATGTCGTTTCAGATTAATTTATAATAGTTCAAAATGCACACACTTATCAATAAAGATATTGCATTAGTTTTCTATCGGTGCAATCTGTTACCTTACAGCTCACACAGGATTTTGATAGGAATACAAAGTCAATTTTATGCGCATCAGAACAAGTTAAGAATTAGCCAATGAGCGCGCAGCACCATCACCCATGCAATGATATCAAGTCTGCAATTCCACTCCTGAAGGAAAATCTATGCCATTTCTCGTGGAACCAACTATTGCACATAAATACAAAGAAACAAAAGAGGAATTGCAATCAAACAAACATATATATATATATATATATATATATATATATATATATATATATATATATATATATATATATATATATATATATATATATATATATATCTATATATATATATCCAGTAATATTGTTTAAAAAACATATCAAGACCTCTACAGTACAACTTGGATAAGATGTTACCATATAATGTTGATGTACAAATTTGTTTTAACTTAGTATTAAAGAATACTAAAAACTGGAAAACTAATATTATTGTGCCATAAACCTTACAAATATGTAGGTAACTTCAATGACAATGAAAAATATTCTATAAATTTAAAATATCTAGTCCTAATTCTATACATTACATAATTTCTTACAGTCTACATAAAGTCTTTTGGAAAACTAACTCTGCCTCCAAAATGTGCAGAGGAGGTCCACCAACATTGCCAGGTTGTCGTACTCTGCCTCTTGTTTGTCGATTTCCGACCCAAAAACTGCTTTCATCACTCAAATAACTGCCTTCATATATGGTTATCGTTTAAATGGTTAATTATTGGTATTTCTTGGCAACAGTAATGGGCCAGAAACCGGTAAATACGTGGCTCTGAGTACGATGATTTGGCAACCGTGAGGTCAGCTAGGCCAGATTACTGTTAATAAAAATTAATGTTTACAAAATGGAGCATGAATATGAAAAGAAACAAAAAGTATCTTACAAAAATAATGAAACTTGTTAAGAAAATAAGCTGACTGCAAAAAACAATTCCTTCCACATCCCTTATGCACAGAGTTAGCCAGTATCTTCACTCTTTTTCTAATTTCCTCTTCTCCATTGTGTTACCTGTTTCTGTTTTTCCTCCTTCCTTTGGCTTAATTTTTTTGTGTGTGTGAACTTAAACCTGTCTCCTGGGGGTTATTACACTGGGCAAATTTTCCTCCGCCCTCCAATTTCATGAAATCTAAAAGTTCCAAAGTGACATTACATGTTGATATTTCACTCAAAAACGTTGTCTGGCTATAACCTGTCTGTATACTAGACCCTGCTCTGGCATGTCACGGTTGTCATCTAATTGATATTCACCATCAGTGTGGTCACTATCACTGCCATCATGACCACCCTCCTCCTCCTCCTCCTCTTCTGGTGCCTGGATGTTTCTTGCCTTGCAAATATTGAGTAGGACAGCACAACAAGTCACAACTTGGCAGGTTTTCTCTGGGCTGAGACGAACCTCGCCATGAAGAACGTGGAATCTTCTCTTCAGCTGCCCAATTTCACGTTCCACCAAATTGCGTGTAGTTCTGTGTGCCCTGTGTGAAATGGGTATCTAATGAGTAATGATGAAGCATATAGTGCATTATGTTGTAGGGATTATTATTGTTCCACTAGTGCTCGTGCTCTTAACTTTTTTTACTACCAAAATGGCCGGCCAATGGAAACAAAAATACAGTAAAAAAATATATATATCCCGCTAAACTTGACGGCCACACTATAGGGAACAGTCAGAGAAAAATGGCCGTGATCAAGAGAGAGGTCCTGACACTCCTCGCTTGAAGAAGTTCAAGTCGTAGGAACTTGGAAAAATATACATAGGAAGAAGGTTCCAGAATTTACCAGTGAGTGTGATGAAAGTGTGAAAATACTGGTTAACTCTTGCATTAGGTAAATTGACAATATAGGGATGAGAAAAAGTAGATAGTCTTGTGCGGCTTGGCCGCGGGAGGGGGAGAAGCGTGCAGTTAGCATGCAACATCGCGGCGGGTTTAAGAGATTGAAAACAGTTAGTCAGAGGATGAGAGTTGATGAGGGTAGCATTACTTAGTTGATATTTATCGTAGTTTTTTTTTTTTTTTTTTTTTTTTTTTTTTTTTAAGGTGAGAGAGTGGTATACATGAGTGTTAATGTGTGTGTGTGCCTTGTCTTGGCCAAGGTTTATAGATATATGGATAGAAGTTTATATTTAGTTTTGGTAATTTGTGCTGACAATTTATTTTTTGGTAAATCGTTGGTGTTTTGATTGCTTTGTTATATAACTGATTGCCACTATTTTTTTTTATATTTCTGAGGAGGCTAGGGTGGAATAGGTGAAAAAAATCACTGCTGTTCTCAACATAAATGGTTAACTAATTCATTCAAAGTACATCAAAATTTACAAGAAATTTTTTTGTGTGTGCAATTGTGAGTGGGTTCACTTGAGATTGGGCGTCGCCTTATTGGCTCGACTGACAGAGACATGGCTTTGTATGTCGAAGGTCCCTGGTTCAATACCCACAGCCAGCACTCTTTAATTCAGATTTTTCTGAGTTTTCTGAGTGTTTAACGAGAAGATTTGCACCGGCACCCAGTTGGGATGCTGTGGCGTCATTTGGTCTTCAAAAGTGGGGGGAACATTAGGGCAGACAGTTTTATATATATATATATATATATATATATATATATATATATATATATATATATATATATATATATATATATATATATATATATATATATATCAACATCATTAGCTTATTGCACCATTAGGCACCGATCATATTAGCGTTTATGTAGTCTGTGATGCAGGCATGATATTCGTTGGCATAATTAGACTCATGCTGCTCTCCAGTGTTCCCTGATACACTCACCATCACAGCTGGTGTACCTAGATAGTAGCATTGAGTAATCTTAGGTCACTTTGGAGTCATTGGCCACTGGCAGAACCTGGATTGGTTAATAATTAAATCACAATATTATGAGAGTACTGCTATTTACATCACATATTTCATAGTATGTTGGCTTAGTAATAAAAGATGCTGAAAACTGGATTCCTCTACTTTATTGAATATAGGAGTAATTATATACTGAATTTGTAATGTAGCCAAGATAAAAAAAAACATGTTTTACAGTGGTCATACCATGATCTCATGAAAATAAATAGGTTGACAATTACTATTTTGTTATAATGTCTATTGAACGTTAATACCATAGCTTTGAACCCAATGATGAATATCTTCAAGCAAGACACAAATTGTAACAGATTGGTCACCAATTCACTCAGTAAACATAATTCTCCAGAAAAAAATTTCACAGAATTCACAATAAAGTTGTTTTTTCCACCCTGGAACTTTGTATCAGAAAACAAGTAACAAATACAATTACAGCTTCCCACCTGGAATAAAGGAAACATAAACAACCAAGTAACAAATAAAACTACAGCTTTCCACCCGGAATAAAGTAATCATAAACCAAGTAACAAATAAAACTACAACTTTCCACCCGGAATAAAGTAAGCATAAACCAAGTAACAAATAAAACTACAACTTTCAAAGAGGTACAAGGCATGCCTCCGATTTTTTCCATTTGTGAATACGTAAAACCTTAGTAAGAGCAAGTTATTACATTAATAATTATATTCTTTTTAAATACATGATCATGGTTACCACAGGAAGCTCTCAAAATTTCAATTATTCCATTTGTGAAGCAATGACTGGAGTAAGAAATAAATGTATAAATAATTTTTGGGGGGCAAAGATACAAGAACATTTTACTACGAGAAGGCCTCCAAATTCCATTTAAACCATTTGTGATTATGTAAGCACTGTTCAAGTAAAATAAATACACAGTTTTTACATAAAACTCAAAGAAGTACAAAATTATACAACAGGGAATTACTTCATGAGATAGACTTCACAGTCTTCACCACATGATTTTGGTTAAAAGACAAGCTGACCACGAACTCACTAGCTTCCAACTTTTAGTATAATAGCTGTAGCTGAGAATTGGGGGGGGGGGGGCAACTGATATGTTTCCCCCCCTCACTTATACCGATATAATTCTTTTATTTTTCGTAACTCATTTTTACATAAATATTTAAGGTACGCCGTTTTACTTCACACGTAAGTCATGCAACCTAACCTAACCTTACCTGACCTAACCATGTAGATGTGGTCGCCTCGATCTTTCGTTTTTTCTAACTCGATTACATGTTTGGATTGACTTATTCAATACAAGCATTAAATCAGTACGTGAAATGATCAATTATTAAGTTTAGGTTCGCAACTGAGTCATTAAAAAAAAATACATATGCAATGATTCGATAGAATACTATTTTTAATGTTTATTTTAACAGGCGCATGCTATAAACTGAGTGTAACTATACGTAAAATAATAAAATTCACATTCTCCCAAAACAAATAACTCAAACTTTTCATACATCTTCTCTACAAACCTTCAACAATCATGGAAACGCTTTTTAAATCAAATTCAAGGACTTTTCTTTTATTGTTGCAAATAGGAAATATTTACGGATACCACTGGCTAGGCGCATCATTTTACGGATCCGGTTCATTTACTATTATGCTCGGTTAGGTTACTATTTAGTTCGGTTGGGTTGCTATTAAGTTCGGTTAGGTTAGTATTACGTTCAGTTAGGTTACTTTTACGTTCGGTTAGGTTAGTATTACGTTTGGTCAGATTCAAGTATGTACTGGTATCTGTATCAAGGAAAGTGGCTGAATGAAAATATGATTAATACTGATTGATATATAGTAACACTCGCAGTTTACAACCGGTGCCGGTGAAAATAAAATTCATAAATAATATTCTACCTAATAATAGTATCTGTATATACTATTATTATGTTAGTGGTTTAGGTGCAGACCTTAACTCAAAAAATACCGTGAAGTGTTTTTACCTGTTGTAGTTTATCTCATGTTCTAGCTGAGGTTTTGCAAATGGGCTCAGCAGCCAGCGCTTGCATCCATACCTGCTGTCACCATGCAGATAGCAGTTTGCTTGAACACGGTTGTTTTCAAACAGCCGCTTCAGCCCACTTTCATTCAGGATCCTTGCATCATGCACTGATCCTGGCCACTTTGATACAAGGTTTATTATTTTGTAGTTTGCATCAAACACTAACTGTATGTTCACGCTATGGAAGTTTTTTTTCTGTTCACATAATCTACTTCATTTTCCTTTGGTGCTATTATTTTCACATGTGTGCAGTCTATCACTCCCACAACACCGGGGAAATGTGCAATTTGGTAGAATTCTGCCTGCTTTTCACAAATCTCCGCCCTCTCGAGGGGAAACTGGATAAACCTCCTTACAAGCTGATGGGCACTGAGGGCGGTCAGATTCCGCAATCGCACTGCTGACACTACTTTGGCTCACCCCAAACTCATCACTCGAACACTGCTGCATTTTTCCGGTAGCCAAGTATATTAGAGTCAAAATCACTTTCAACCCCGGGGTGAGGGAATGCTCCCTTTGAACTGGATCTTGTAGCTCTCTTCTCACCAAATCAGTCGCATGTACAATTCCAGCACGGTCTAATCTGTACCGCTTGACAAGTTCAGCATCGGTATACATTTCCAAAGAGTCCTTTCGAGCTCTAAAAGTGCGGAGGCGGGCTGGGCGAGGAACTCCGGCGGCCATGCTGACATGGGTCTGGGTCTGGGATTCGCTATTAACTTTACTATTAAGTGTTTAGAAGTCCTCGCCAGCACTCCCAAGTTAATACCGAAGTGAATAGTAGGTATTAGGCTAATAGTTGGTGAGGATACACTTTGAGACTGAAGTTAATAGTAAATTCGAAAGTTAATACCAAGTTTAGTATTAATAGTTGACGAGGATACGGGCTGGTCATATGGCTGTTTTTTCTCCTTATTCCCTTATTTTTTTTTCACTCTCCTCTCCTCTCTCCCTCTTCCTCTCGTCTTTTCTTTTTCATTTTGGGTTCTTCATCTCTTCATCATTCCTGTTTTTATCTTCCTCATTTATTTCGTCATTTTTCCTCCGCCATATTATCGTTCCATTTCCTGTCTCATCCATTCTTTCCTCTTACTATTTGTATCCTCACCCTGATTCCACCTCCCTTTTCCATACGACATCGTCTATCCTCCGGCTATTTATTCCTTCTCTCCTTGTATGTTAGTTTCTCCGCTGGCTCTTCACTTATCTCCCCTCCTTTTCCTGTTCCCCTCTTTCTCTTTCTCTCCTTTTCTGTTCATCCTCGTCCATCTTTTTTTTTTGTTTATCTTCCTCCATGTGCTTGTCCTCATTTTATCTCATTATTCCAATTGTCCTTTCTCTCTTTAGGCTCTATTATTTTTTTTCCTTTCCTTAGACTTCCATTCCATCTCTTCTTTATGTCCTCAAGTCTCGTTCCTTTCTCTTCCCTTCGTTCTCACTTCCCTTTATCTTTTCTGTGCTCCACTTGTCTCACCGTTTTATCCTCATTCAGGCGTTCTCTTTCTTTAGTTATCGTTATTTCTTCTTCTTTGTCTCCATCCCTCTTCCCTTCTTCTCCGCCTTCAGAATTGCTCCTCCTTGCCCTCCCTTTGGCCGCGCCTCCCAGTTTTTTGTCCTTGTTCCGCGTGTTTTCCTTCCTTTTTTCAGCTCCATTATCTTTCCATCTGTCATCATGCTCCTCATTCTCTCTCTCTCTCTCTCTCTCTCTCTCTCTCTCTCTCTCTCTCTCTCTCTCTCTCTCTCTCTCTCTCTCTCTCTCTCTCTCTCTCTCTCTCTCATGTATTCACACTCACGTAGCCCCACGTTCTCACCCACCCACCCACATGTAAACTCACACACACACACACACACACACACACCAGAACAATAGTTAAATAATATAGTAATGGCAAAGAACAGTAAATTAGAGGCAGGAGGAGGAGTACAAAGAAGTACAAAGGAAAAGCAAAGAGGAACATACCTCTTTGTCATAACTAGGCTGTTTGTTGTTGCTACCATCTACTCTAATCTGCGAATCAGAAACACAGGACAGCAAAAGCGAAGGCTCCTCCCTTCCCACCAGTCCATACAGCCGAGGCTGGCACGACAAGGAAGAATGCCATGTAGTATAGAAAAACTACAATGGAATTTTACATGGACAGAAGGAAGAGCATACACGACAACTAAGCTAACACTACTTTCTGTTAGACCGGAGCAAAATAGCGGATGTTCGGGTTAGCTTCTATATATGTGTCTAGTCGTTTTTTGAACGTGCAAATAGTTTCGCTTTCGACGACGTTTTGAGGTACACCATTCCATACATTGATGACACGGTTGAAGAAGTGTTTTGATTCATTTGATTTGAAACGCTTCCTCGTTATTTTGTATCCATTGTTTCTTGTTACACTTGATTGAGAGTGTAAAATAATCATGAACATTAACGTTATCGAATCCTTTGAAAATTTTAAACACTTCTATAAGGTCACCTCTTAGCCTGCGCTTTGATAGGCTGAATAAGTTCAGTTCTGTCTTCGTACGTTTTGTTTCGCAGTCTAAGGATCATTTTATTAGCTCGACGCTGCACCCTCTCGAGTTTATCTATATATTTTCTGTAATAGGGAGACCAAAAATGAACGCAATACTCAAGATGTGGACGAACTAACGAATTGTACAGAGTCAATATTATTTTTTCTGATTTGTGTTCAAATGTACGACCAATAAATCCGGTCAGTTTGTTGGCAGTTTTTACTACTTCTGTACAATGTTGACTCGGTTTAAGATCGTTCGAAATTTTACTCCAAGATCTTTTCTTTGCTGGCTTCAGAAAGTCGCACTCCGTTAATCTGATAATGAATAC